>NW_019392983.1:0-54647 GCF_000648675.2 Cimex lectularius | reverse complement strand
ACTGGAAAATGCATTTATTGACTTTATCAATTCTAAAAATTCTGAATTCTACTCAGACGGAATTAATAAGTTACCAACACGTTGGGAGAAATGTATTGAGAGTATGGGAAATTATTTTGATTAAAGAACATTGCTTTAAAGTAACTAGTTTCTTTTTTTTTGTTTAATACCAAAATCCTGCATTATTTTCCGGACAACCCAATAGTAACTGAGTATTGATGACTGTGTGTAAATATTTTATGATGTCTCATAATGACTGTAATTAATTCTCCACATTGCGAGCTGAGTGCAAAACTACTAACAGAATAAGCCCTAGTGAATATATTAAATCTATTGAAGATTCTATTTAAAATATTCTAGCAAATTTTGGTCTTACACAACGAATTTAAAATCTTCCCCTGTCATTCCTAGCAATTTTTTCTATATAAATAACATTAGTACCTCTGAAAGTTCGCAATTGATTTGTAATACTAAAACCCCTAGTAGTTTATCTTTGAACGATCTAAATCTTTCCTTAATACAATTATCTTTGTCTAAAGTCGTTAAAAAAATTAAATCTTTGAAGCCAACTAATTGGATCGGTCCAGACAAAATTCCTTCTATTTTTCTTAAGAATGCTGAAACTTTCTCTTTACATATTATTTTTCACAAATCTTTGATTCCGGTATTTTTCCAGACAAATGGAAACATTAAACCTCTTCTAAAATCCGGCTATCCATCTGAAGTTACTAACTATAGACCCATTTGCCATCAGTCTGCCATTACTAAATTTTTCGAATCTCTTGTCTATGATATCAATGCTCCTCACTGCAATAAATTTATAATACCCGAACAGCAAATTAACCACGTCAAATCTCCTACTGTTTACAATTTTATGCTAAATGCTTTTTCCCACAGTAAAAAAGTTGAAGTAAATTACACGGACATCAGTAATTTGACTGTGTAAATTTTAATATGCTTTTATGAAAATGAAAAGTTCTGGGCATACATGAACCCTTATTGTCGTGGTTACAGAGTTATTTGCACGGTAACCGGCTTCAAGTAAAAATTAATAATTTGCTGTCTTATTGTATCGACGCAAAATCTGGAGTGCCCCAGGGTGCTCATTTAGGCCCTTTATTATTTTTGATCTTTATTAATGATGTTGCTAATTTCTCCCTCAGAATATAAAATTCTTGCTCTTTGATGACGTTGTCTAGCTGTACCATTTAATTAATAACGATAATAACACAAAAACACTTCAAACCGTTTTTTCTAACTTAATAATTGATGCACAAAAAATGGATTTAAATTTAACATCGATAAATTTTTGCGATGTCACATTTTAGGTGTAATATAAAAGTTAATTCATCATATTTTAACAACAAATTACAACTACATTCTGCTATCTTTCTTGATGTCTCACAAGCTTTTGACAAGGTCTGGCATAAAAGGACTGATCAATTAACTAAGGAATACTACCGTATTATCAGTAACTGACAGACTGTTTAGAGACAAAAAAGAAGATCAATATTCAAAATTAAAAACAATATATGCAGGAGTGCTTCAAGGTAGGATATTAGGTACACTTCTTTATTTGTTATACAACAGTGATTTTCCGAAAATAGATGGAGTAAAAATTGCAAAGTTTGCAGATGACACACCAGTGATATCTATAGGACCGACTATCAACCATCCAACCAAAATCTGTCAAAATGCTTATAATAAGATAAACGAATGGACTAAAAAATGGAAAATCAAGCTCAATAAGGTTAAATGGGTACATATAAACCTTACAAACAAAAACGTGGACCGTGCTCCGTCCCTCACAATCGATGCAATCATTATACCATACAGCGATATAGCTAAATATCTGGGAATGACCTTAGCTGCCAAGTTGAGATGGAAAGTGCACTTGAAGAAAAAAAGGACAGAAATAGGTTTACAGTATAGACATCTGTATTGGTTGATATGAAGTGGCTCCATCCTTACTTTACAAAATAAAATATTATTATACAAACAAATCCTAAAGCCTGTGTGGTCATATGGTATTTAACTATGGGCTTATACCACACCCAGCAATATCAAAATCATACAAACACTCCAAAATAAAATCTTACGTAACATGGTCCATTGATACGTAGGAATAAGGACTTACATAGGGATCTTAAGATCCCTGAGGTCACGGCGGGAATACATAGATTTGCCGCCAAACATCAGTCTCGCCTCAGCCAGCGCGAGAATGTGGAAGCGACCAACTCCTACATAAAAGAAACACCGTCAGAAGTTAAAAAGAACTAGTGTAGGTTTTTTTTTTGACTGGGGCTTCCGACATCTAGGTCATTTCAGCCCCCAACTAAGTCTATATTCTATTTACCCTTTCAAACACTACATTCATACAAATAAATACATACATACACATAAATACATCCATACAGTACACTCATTCAGTACTTGATATTCCTCCAGCGACCTATACTCAAACTAATCTAGATTGGGGTCGAGACACACTACACACATGACATATTATATACAATAATAAACCCCAATTTCCCCTAAAAAGCGGAACAGGGGACAAAAGAAACTCGCTGCAGTGCTCGAGTACCATTTTCAGATTGGATGGCATGCCTACACGCTCCCTGTACGGAGCCAAGGCGTGACATGTTTCCAGTATGTGGGACACATCGAGCAACCTTTCTCTGCATAAGGGGCACCTGAAACTAGTGTAGTTAAAAATAGTTGAATGTAAATTTTATTGCACCAATGGGCTTATAAAAATGTAAATATTTATTTATTCTATATGTATTAGTGTAAAATTAATAACTGGTGTAATAAGATCAGTTTTACTAAATAAATAAATTACAATTACAAATTGTGACCACATTTAAAGATCTTGGTAAAACATTTATTCAGGCCCTTGAATTTTCCCAGCCTGTAACTAATATTACTATGATGCTTACGAATTGTTTGGATTTATGATTCGCATTACTCAACACTTTAGAAACAAATTTACAATAAAAAAAATATTTAAAAAATATTTTCCTCGATAATTCGTGGACGTGTAGAATATGCTAGTCCTTTATAGTCACCCTATCTAAAGTTCTAAAGTATCTTTGTACCAAAGTAAAAACAGTCCAAACAAAATTTTTAAGATATGCTACTTATAAATTAAAAATCCTTTTCACGGTTATGACTTATGATCACTTGCTCTTAACTCTAAATCTTAGACCTATGTGTCCTTTATACCTCAGAAAGGAGATTGATTCAGATTTTGCTGATTCACTTCTCTATATTCTTATCAATAGCAACATTGATACTACCCAATTGTTAAGCCTAATCATTTCCAACGTCAGTTCTCACAACACCCATAATCCCCTTCCGTTCTCAGTCCAAACTCAAAAATATAATTACTTAGTTCACTCTGGCATATCTTGTATTTTAAGTGTTAGTAATAAGCATACTACCATTGATATGTTCAACACAAACAAACTTGCAATAAAGAAATATTTTCTCCGACTATACAATTACAAATATATTTTTTTATCTCATCTTAGGGAGAATTAGCAGATTCGCTGAAAATATTCCACAACGTACTGTAAATGTAGTTGATGAACTTGTATGATGATACGCGCCTTCTAACGGTCTCAGATCCGATAAAATATCTAGTTTTTTCCCTCCTCGCTTGCATTGCATTCCACGGTCCATTCCGTTAGGACTGTTCCACAACTGTCCACACTACTCACTGAACAAAAAATGTACATATTCTCACAAGATTGTTGTGATAAACGATATTTATTTTGATTCCGTAGAATACCGTATTATATATATTTTTAAACCACTGTTAGAAAATCTATTATATATTTAATTTCTTAAGGCCTTTATTATTTCAGACTTTTAAATAGAAATAATGCTGAAATTTACAGTAATCATGATAAAAATTACATGGTCCAGTCTGTTGTCAACTATTCTTTTATAATTTTTTTTGTAATTTTTGGGCTTGTAATTTAGCTTTGAATTTTTTCTTTTCTTTCCTTCCTCCAGCCTAGTTATGATATTTTATGATAATACAACGGTAACCAACTCTCTTTTTTATCCCATTGCAAGTCTTTCTCTGAACCTCAGGGCCTCTTCAATTGTGGACTAAATAATAAACACAAATACAAACAAATAAGGAAATACAGAGACAAGACAAAAACTTGATAGTCCAGTTAGAATTCACACTACCCCAGAGTACTCGATTTTCCTCTGGCTACTTCGGAATATGCTCCTCTATTGACGCTAATAAATTACATTCACACACTCTGCTCTTGAGTAGTCGATATTGCTCGGGGTAATTGGGGATAAGCTCTTCTTTTAAGCTAATAATATTCCCGAGTACTCGATATTCTTTTTCAATTAGTACTTTTATTAAGTTACACATTTTTTGTAAAACTGATTATTAATTACATTACAATTCTCCCTCTGGGCAACCAAGATTATTAATAAGATTTAAACAAAATGAACAACACTATTGTAATATAGAATATAAACTGACAGAAAATTGAATAATAATTTTATTACAAAGGAAAAAATCTATAAACAAGACTTTAGTGACATGAACAATTGTGGCTCTATAGCTATAAGCTTTCTTACAGAAATTTATGGGACTACCCCAATTTTTTCCGATTTGTATAATCTGGGGCCTCATCACACATCAGCTTATATCTACCACCTGAGATCCGCCGATCCAGTACAGATTGCAAAAAAGTGAAATATTATTTAATTATTCTTTATTATTAATTATTATTAGTGATGACATTGATAGTCTAGAGGCAAGAAGAACTAGAAGTGTCTGTTTTTTCTTCAAATGATTAAATAACTTGATCTTAAGTCTTGAACTACTTTCCTAAATAAGATTCAATATCCCTAAATGCAAAGCTCGTTATTTATCATTATTCATCACTGTCCCTCACTGATATACTAACTAACAATCCCTTCTCCCGTTAATAGAATTCAGCAATCAGGAAATGTACTAAATATAGATATACTGAATGCTGGTCTTACATGGTAAAAAAAAAATTAATTGAAAAAATAAATAAAAAAATAGTTAAGTTACAAATTTAAAATATTTAAAAAATTGTATAATACTGTAAATTAATTTGCTCCCTTTATACATGTTATGTAATATGTATTATGTTTGTAATATTTTAATTATTTTATTTTGTTAGCCTATATAAAATAAGTACGTAAATTTTACCCAGGCGGTTTTATAATATACAAAATTGGTTTGTAAATACTCTAAATCTGCTTTCAGATACAAGATATAGACTGGAGGGGTTGTTTAACCCAGTCTGAGAATATCGAGTACTCTGGGGTGAGTGGTTGGCGTCTGGAGAGTAAGTTATTAGCGAGACTGGAGTGAGTTCGACCACGCTCAGAGGAATATCAAGTACTCGGGGGAGTGAATGTGACTTGAAGTGTTCCTTAGTTCAGTGCAATCGTCTCGATCCTTCTTGTAAGAAGTACTGGGTCATTGACTGTCGTTGCTGCACTTCCATTCCCTGGGTTTTCTTTATATCCCAGATTATGTCTCAATTGAACGATTGCTTCACTCGCGAAGATGATATGGGTAGCTGATTCTTCCTCCTCATTGCATAATCTATTGGGATCATCACTGAATATTCCCATGTTGTGTAGATGTTTTCTCAGATGAGAGTGTCTGGTAAATAGTCTTATCAATCCTCTGAGTTAAACTCAGTGAGTTGGCCTGTCTTGCTGCGGGTTGTTTTAGCATAAGTTTTCTTGTATGGACGTCCCTACAGTTTATCCACTTCTCTGTTGTCTTCTTTGGATTCATTCTGTGATAGGTGATTCTGTGTTTGTTTTTGTTATCTCAGGTCTTGTAATATGGTTTTGGAGATCCAGTGTATCTGATTTTTTGTTACCCAAGATTCCTTTGAACCAAGATTTACGTTTGTATCGGGTGGTGATGTATATTATATATGTGAAAGAACAGAAAAAGGAGCAAAACAGGGAGCGAGCAGACGATGTCCTCACCTGACCTGTTTGTCAGCCCATAAACATCCCACATTATGTATAGGCTGCTACATCGAGATTGAGGTTTCCCATCATTCACAGCACATCTTGATCTATCCCGCCTTCATCTTGAAAATTATCCCGCAACAATATTTGTGTACCTATTAAATTGTAAGCGCTTTAACAATGCAGTAAAGTTTAACGTTCTGCAGGTGATTAGTTACGATGTTTGTTTTCAAGTATAAAAAATAAGATGGTGTTCACGGCGGAAGCCTAAACGACTTTTTCGATTTGTATTATATAATTCAGACACAGCTGAATTGAGCTAGAAGCTAAATAAGAATCTTCATTTTGGATAAGAAGTTTTAGAATTTATGTTTTGCAAAATTGATAGAAAACATACTTTCAATAGAGAGGCATTTAACAAAGTAATTGTACACTAACTTTACTGAGTTTAAACTTAAAACTGACGTTTCTCTTGAAAGCAAAGGACAGGTTTTTCACAAAAAAGCTATGAGAGAGATAACAAATCGTGGTCTTATCACGTGCTAGTGGAAAAGTCTTGTTTCTAATTACAACTTCGATACGATCGCTGTGTCGATAAAAAAAAGTTGTTTAAATTGTAGGATCCACCAAAAGTAAATCTTAAAATAAATAAGTAAATTGATTTTAAGAAGTGATAATTTGATTGTATAATTTGGATTATTTATATTGAATAATTGTTAAAGTTTGGTTATGCTATGCTTACAAACGCCAAACACGTCTAGCAGTGAAAACTAAACCATCGAGACAAAATGACATCGCACGTTTCAATCATTCGACGTGACGCTTTCTATCTCATCTACCATTTCGCTTTCGAACCTTCTGTTAAGATGACAATCTGGACAAAACGTTTACAATCGACCTACCTGCAGGTAGACGCAAGGAATACTTTCTTTCCCTTATAGGACAGCCCCGTAAGTGAGAATGTTTAAGGCGCTGTCGCATTCGGCGTTGTCTCAAGAGTGTTATGGTCATAAAAAACTTTGACGTGAGTAATTACCCAAAAAAGGGAATAAAAGAGAGGAAGCAGAAATGAGGCGTAATGAGCAGGTCGTGTAACTGTTAAGGGACGGGATTTTGAGTGGGAAGATAAGTCAGTCTGGGAGAACTGGTCTAACAATAATAACCCTAACCCCATTCTTCTTGTCTAGTCCATGCAACTCGATGCTAGAGTACAGGCTATCCATTTCAAAGCGTGGTCATTTTTCTTGTTTTTAAGTTCGTTTTATTTAAGAAAATCGATCACAAAAACCTTACTTTAAATTTGCCCTATAAACTTTACCTAATTAACCTAATTTACCTAATAAAATTGGTACAGGCCTTGTTGAAAAGGCTTGTGCATGTAGCAATATTATTTTATTAAAAGAAGCTGTATCGTGCATCTGGGTGTAAACTCGGATTAATAAACACCAGAAAAAACAATAATAGTTTTATTTACTAGTATCTATCCACACATTATCAATAAGCTTCTGTTTCATCTTCTTTAATGAGCATTTTGACATTTGACATCGCTGCGCGCGCCGGAGAGAGTGAGTGAGTGAGTGAGTGAGTGTATGTGTGTGTGTGTGTGTGTGTGTGTGTGAGAGAGAGAGAGAGAGAGAGAGAGAGAGAGAGAGAGAGAGAGAGAACTGAACTGAACTTTTATTTTTTATGTGTACAAATTTAGGACAATTCTGTCCTCTCTTACAATTATGCACCCAACATTAGGTGCCAATATGTTGTCTGGGTTTCCATATAAGTATCCATTGTTTTTAATTGATATGATATCATTTCTTTTTTAATTAAATTAAATAGTTAGACATAACAAAATATATCTCATAAATGTATTAAATGTATTTAAGTTTACACAATAAACATGAATATTATCATTTTGTAAGAATAAAATATCTATTTTAAACAGAGTTCAATAATTTTTAGTTACTATAATTTTTTATTGTTAACACCTTGAAGAACAAGGAGGAACAACAATTCTACTTTTAGGCTATGCGGACGACCTTGCCGGAGTAGTAAAGGGCTGCGATGGACATCGTGATTGATCATTTACAACGAGCCCTTAACCTGGCTAAAAGGAGGAGTTATCTATTAACCCCTATAAAACCATAATTATTCCATTCACAAGGAAGAGGACAAAAGGAAGCCTAAAAACTCCAAGTCTAAAAGGGACCCAGATCCCATTTTCCATGGAGGTCACATATCTAGGGATCACACTATACCAGCGGCTCACATGGAATCAGCATTTAACGAAAACCACCCAGAGTGCCAAAATTGCCTTGGAGAGATGCCGAAGGCTCTATGCCGAAAACTGGGGCTTAAACCCAAAAATGGCTGATCTGCGTCTTAAGATCGATGTTGTCTGTGTTTTGGCGGACTAAGACTCTGCAGCCCAAAGCAATCAGGCTCCCAAAGACAAGCTTGTTTCAGTGTCACTGGAGCCATGAGCACTACGCTAACCGCGGCCCTGGAGGTGTTGTTAAACTTCCCACTACTTCATATTTTAATCCAAGGAGCAGCCCGGGCAGCAGCCATCTGCAATGTTAGGCCATGAAAATAAACAATGGGAATTTAGGTAGGATATACATGCAGATGTCATATTAGGCATGCCAATCGATACCACTACTCAGAAATACAATTTTACTAAAAAGTACAAGGTACTGATTCCAGAACGGGAAAAAGGACTAAAGGATCACTGCTGAAGGCAAACTCCTACTGATACACTGACGGGTACAAAACAGACAGGGAAATGCGGGCTGGAGCCTTCGGGATGGCAAAGATTGGACTGATGGTGGGCCTAGGTAAATATGCTACAGTTTTCCAGTCAGAAATCATAGCGATTGAACAAAGCGTTAGGGAAAAAAAGGCTAGGAATATATTCCCAGAAGATAGCCAACCTCTCTGACAGTCAGGCTGCACTAAAGGCCCTAGCCTTATACGAGGTGAAGGCAAAGAGTGTTTGGACCTTTATGGAGGCCCAGGCGGAAGTCAGCGACATTATTGACCTGACCCTGGCATGGGTCCCAGGGCATTCGGGCATAGAGGCAACGAAAAAGTTGACATGTTGCCCAAAAAGGGAGCCAAATGGATTCTCTAGGTCCTGAACCGTACTGTGTGGCCTAGCATATTGCCGCAAAAGAAGAGCCATCTTAAAATGGATCCTTAATGAGTCCAAAACCTGGTGGAACAATACTACAGGCATGAGGCACGCGAAGAGACTAAATAGAAAGGCCTTCCGCAAAACTTACAAAGGAATTACTGGAAGGCAACCGAACCAAGATTATGGTAAGCCTCCTGACAAGGCAGTGCCACCTAAGAAGGTACATGCACCGGATAGAAGAACAGAGAGAAGAAACACTCTGCAGATAGTGCCAGGAAGAGGAGGAGACCGCAGAACACACTTTATGTTTTTTGAAGGGCTATGTAGGTGCAGGCTCTTGCAACTAGGATAGGAAAAGCCACAAGCAAGATCGTACACTAAGGAGCCGCTGGCAAGGCTATGGGGTTTAACAACATTCTTAAATACATTCTTTTCAATTTACATTCCATTCACTGACAGTTGGGGAGTACCTGATATTCCTCTACTCCTATTATTATGTAACTAATCTAAATGAGGGACGATACGATACTCAAGATTCCGCCATCGACCCTCCCACACTACACATTCACGCCAATAAATACATTCATTCAAAACACATAGTATGGACACAAAACGAGAAATCTATAAGTACATATTTCTTCTCGTTCTCTCGGTCAGACATCATTAGTGTTGTCCACTAGTGAAGTGTATATTGTACAATTTTTATTCAATTTTTTTCTTCAATAAAGACGTCTGATAATACCTATTAGCTATCCCTTCTAGATTTACAATTTAAGCTGAAAACCCCTACAAATTTTAAATATGTAAATTATTATTTGAAGAAAATATAGTGAAAAAATTAATCTACGGTTGCCGTTAAGATGGTAGGTAGTTTGCAAAATACATCATAAGTTCTCTGTATTTCCTTCATTCGAATTGAATAAATTTGATTCTTTTTCTTTAAACGCAAGTCCCTCAGACAGTACATAAACAAACAATTTCCTTACAAATTAGACCGAACCGTGACCAAACACCACATGGTTAAGGATCCAGCTTTAATCAATCTGTTTGCTTCGTTTCTACCCAGAGGATTGAATCATGAGTCGGAAACTTCGAACCTATTAAACATTGGTAAACTTTATACGGAAAGCAAAACCGTTTGAATCATTCCATTGCTAAACAAAAAAAATCAGTTGGTTAATTGATTACCTATTTCAAGTTCTAACTTTTGTATATTTGTTTTCGGCCGGCTAGCTACCAGGGCTATTGCCAATACCTCACGTTTTTTTTGTATTTTTAAATTTTCGTATTTATTTATTACTATTTTTTAGGGTTTGCGATCTTTCTGACAAATCTTCTGCAATAACAGTAAGACTGATGCATACCGACGCATTCACACTTTGTCTAGCCTTAGTTTCAGGTACTCGATATTCCCCTGAAGGCCCGCCATACTCGATATACCTATGAAGGCCGGCCATCATTCACGCTAATAAATACAGGCATACTGGTTATAACCTTTCATATCATATGTACCTCTAAAAATTGGAGGCCCCTTGGGTATTAACATTTACGCCCCTGCTTGCCCCCTTTTACTCTAAGGCCTAACTTATAGCTAATCTAATTTGGTGAGTCTGTGGGTTACTTGATATTCCGCCACAACTCACTCACACATATTCAACACTCACGCTAATAAATAAATTCATTCAAGTTACAAAACACTCACAGAAAAATCCTTACCTAGTTTGTTGGGTTTACTCTACATTCCGCTACAACCCACCCAAGTTCTAACATAGCTATAACGGACAGTATATCATTCTTTAAAATTTTCATTGAAAGATTTGTTAAATAAATTTTTTATTTTATAATAATGTTATAAACAGTTATAAGAATAAATCGTGTGAAGATTTATAGTAAAGAACTCAAATATTGGACTACTCGCAAGTCGTGACATGGGGAACAAAACAAAACACTATAACTAATAATTAAATTAAATTGAAGTTTACTAAATTACGAATTACAGACGCAGTATCAGTTTGTATATGAAAATTATTATTTTTACGTTTTTATAGGAATAACAAACGTAAATAAAACAATAAACTGGAATAATTGTTTATGGAATTTTCAATTGATGTTTGGGCCTAAATGTAGTTTGCAATCGTAAAGATGTGATCTTAAAATTACTGCTGACTCTTATTACTCTTCAAAAATAACTAAAGCGTGAAGAATTCCAAGGACGTTCTGAAAGTTTGCTTCTTCTACGTTTAAACGACGTTGTGTGCATAGAATGTTTATTGCTGCTTTGACAGTGCGATTTCGACATGATGTGCCCATGTGCCGAAATTTTTTTAAAATTTTTTTTACAGTGCCAGATGTGTAACAGGTGGTTAGTTTTATGCTGGAATTAACGCCCTATCTAGCACATTCGTCTCATTAAATCAATCCAATACGCTGAATATAGTTTTAAACTAAATAAACGGTTTCTGCATAAGATCCGTTCAATTCGACCGTAATTACATCTGTTAATAAAAATAAAAATATAATTTAATTTATTAGATATAATGTAATTTAATTTAAATGACTGTTCATAATTAATAAGATCGATTGTGATATTT
This sequence comes from Cimex lectularius, assembly GCF_000648675.2. Lineage (NCBI taxonomy): Eukaryota > Metazoa > Arthropoda > Insecta > Hemiptera > Cimicidae > Cimex > Cimex lectularius. Next base: position 42,929 of record NW_019392983.1, on the reverse strand, counting down.
AATTGTGATAGAAAATGTGTATAATTGAATTTATGAAGGAAATGTAATTAAGAATACAGAAAAAAAAGCCAATGATATTATTAATCATTTATATAGAATTAATAACTATTAATAATTTAGGGTATCAACTAGGTGTCTGTGTGTGCTAATAATGAATTGTACTGAATATGTGTAAATCTCGTTAAATGTAAGAGTGGTTTATGTAAACCAAATTTTGCGAGAATAAATAAATCATTAATCAATCAATCAAATCAATCTCTCTCTCTCTCTCTCTCTCTCTCTCTCTCTCTCTCTCTCATCACATGTAACAAAAGTCCAGGAGACCTAAATTTGCGTGGAAAAAATAAAACACTCACACATGGAAGCCCTATCTCTCTCCCTCACTCTCTCTCTTACTCTCACTCACTATCCTCTCCCTTACGCTTTAACTCTCACTTTCACAGTTACTCCCTGATTTACTCATTTTTTCTTTCTCACTCTTTCTCTCTCACTCACTCACGCACTCACTCCCTCTCTCTCTCTCACTCTTTTTCTTTTTCTCTCTAACACACTTACTCATTCTCTATCTCTCACTCACGCTCTCTCTATGTCTCTCTCAGTCTTGACTCTTGGTCTTCTATTATTTACTTCTTTTTCTTTTTACACTTTGCAACCCACGTGTGTCGATATTCATATCTATCTCTTTCCTATAGATGGGAGGTTGGTGTCCGAGTTGATCAAAGTTACGATAGCTCAAGCTGTTAAGCAGCGGCGTATTTAGCCGAAGGTCGGGGGTTCGAATCCCGCTCGTGGCATTAATTTTTTACCTCAACCAATATCTTACTTAAAGATTAATTAATTGAAAATTCATATCTATATTATTTTCAACATTTTATACTGTAGTTTAGTCTAATTCAAACAATCATTAACGATTCCTCGATGTTTTGCTTGTGACACTTCATAAAATTTCCTTTAAAAGTGATGGATATGTTGGCTGTTACTATTGACTATCTTGTTATTGTTACATACTGTTACTGTTATATACTGTTGCTGTTGGTCTCTCTAGACATCGGTGTTTTGTTTGTCTGTGGGTGTCTTTGAGGATTAGACAAGTTTGTGTGAAGAGTACTTTGTCTGTTTTTACTACGTCCATCAAATAGTCGTATTTCACGCCTCCTTTTATGAGTAACAGCTTACTGGCTTTAGACTTTTTTTCAGCCTCCATACCCTTGTTAGTGTTTTCTCAGTTATATTTGTCTGATTCCCTTTCAATTGCCTGTTACTACAAAACGATGCCTCACATTGGCAGATAAAATGTAATGTGGTTTCCCCTTCTCCTTGGCAGAACCTACAGCAGAAGTCTTCTGCTAATCCCAAAGCTTATTCATTCGGTATTGTCAAACGTATAGACATGAGTCTTAGTTTTTAGACTGTCCAATGTCTTGATCCATTCGGCAATAGTTCCTTTTTACAAAAGGATTCTGATCTTATTGAGGACTCTTTAATCCTATTTATCTCAGTAGACCCACGGAGTCCTATACTGTACGTGATATTACCGCAGTAGATGCCAGTTCTTCAAGCGCATCTTAGCTGTCAGAATTTAGAGCATTCTTCTCAATGATGTATGTGTTGCTGACTTTTCGAGTTGAATATTTTTTATTTATATATTTCTAGGTCCTCAATTTTATTTCGAGAAATCTTCGTCGTTATCGTTTTTGTTTTGCAACAGCTTTATCTAACTATTAAAAAGTGTGACATTTCTTCAGAAGAGATTGGGAGGAATAAAGGCCGGTTTTGTTTTGTTATTTACGCCCATATCTATATTCGCTATTTTTCTGTTTCCTTTTAATGTTTCAAATTCAATACGCTTTTTGCCACATGAACACATTTTTACTATCTTTATCGCTTTGTAGATCAATATATCAAAAATGATGACAATTGACGATTTTTCTAATTATATGTTTAAAAATATTATTCCTCTCGAGTATAACGGCATTCCATTCGGCATTTTAAACAATAGCCCCTTTCTAATTTTGTATACTAACATCAAATTTTAATATAAATAAATTAATTAAAATTTAATTAATTAAAGTTTAAATTTAGATTTTTCAAGATTTACTGCTGATTTATGATAATATTGTGGGGATAGCTCGCTGGAATTGCAATATCAACCGCAGCAAAATCCCCCTCCAACACGAACATAAAAGAACCAATATCAGACACAGAACTCGAAGCACTAACGGTCTCAGCACTGAATAGCTGTGCTACTTTAACGGCAAGAAAAAAGAAGTTATCAGAGTGGGAGAATAAGTGGAAGTAAACGACATAAAATTCCGAAACGAAAAAAACCTTTTATCAACAAGAGAATCGAGGATGACCCTATCAATATAACACCATTATATGATGGCACAGATGCTAAGCGGCCATGGACAAGTTCATGAATATTGACACAAATTTAACATCACCCCGGCTGCAGCTTGCCTGGGATAAGGATAAAAGTGCAAAAGAGATGGCCACACGCCTCCTGTACCTTTACATGTGTAGATCTATTTTGTGCTCCTCTGTTTATAAAACACACTGGCCAGCTTTAGGCTGTTAATCAACCTCCATAGCCTTACCAGCGGCTCCATAGTGTAGGATCTTGCTTGTGGATTTTCCTGTCCTAGTTGCAAGAACCTGCACCTACATAGGACCTTCGCAAAAACATAAAATGTGCTCTCCTCCTCTTCTTGGCAGTGTCTGCACAGTGTTTATTCTGTCCGTAATCCTATCTGGTGCATGTGCTTTCTTAAGTGGCAGTGCCTAGTCAGGAATCCAACCAGAATCCTGGGTCGGTTGCAATTGCCTTCCAGTAATCCCTTTGTAAGTTTTGCGGTTGGCCTATCTTTAAATTTCCTCCAATTTTAAAACCCACTGGCCAGTGAGGCTGTTTTATCAACTTCCATATCCTTGCCAGCGGCTCCTTAGAATAAGATCTTGCTTGCAGCTTTTCCTCTCCTAGCTGCAAGAATCTTCACCTTCATAGACCCTCCCAAAAACATAAAACTTGTTCTGCGATTTCCTCTTCTACCTACCACAGTGTTTCTTCTGCCTGTACTCCTGTCCACTGCATGTGCCTTTTTAGGCGGCTAGGACTCCAACCAGAATCAATCTTCTAGTAATTCCTTTGTACGTCTTGCGTACTAATTCTATGAATCTCTTTGCATGGCTCATGCCAGGGGTTTGGATTTTGGACTGATTAAGGATCCATTTTTGGATGTATCATTTTTTGTGGCAAGCTAGGCTACAACAGGTTTCGGAGCATAGAGAATTCGAATTCATATTGGCTCCTTCACTGGACCACAGACAAATCAAGAGCACGACTATGTCACGATCACAACTAATAAAGGCGGTTTTACACGGTTCAGAAGTGTTTAATTACCAAATACACGAAGTCGTTCCAAGGATTTGTAAAAAATTTAGTTATAAATTTATAGAACTGTTAATTGTACAACTTTCGGAGGCATTTGATGTACATAGTGTATGTGGAGTCGGTCCAAGGCTCAGAAACGTATTGTATTATGCATTGAGACATGTTTCTCTTGCATGTGAGGCCTATTTCGTACAAGGATTACTGCTAATTTAAAACCTTGCAAACTGTAATGTATTCTTTCTGAGCCGAACGTTTTCAACGGGAGGTGACATAATTTTCTCATACTTTAAACATGATATCCGGCTGAATGTCCGTAAGCTTAAGAATATGTTAGGTCTCGAGATGCACGTAACGATGCGGGACCGTGAGATATCGGAAAGGTTTAGGATTTTCCGCGATGGAATAAAGGAATTACATTTTACACGGTCGGTTTTGAAATATACAATGGAATTCCTACGCTCGATTTATCTCCACTCGACCTGCTAGACGGCTCACGCACGGTTGTAATTAGTGTAATTAAACTTTTTCTTTCTACAAAATAGGTTTTTTCCGTTTGGGAACACAGGTGAATGCAAGGCGATGATTATCGTACTCATAGAAGTCAAATAAATATTATATAAATTTAACGCACCACTCAATTAATTTAGTTTAAAATGAAACCCATTATCTTTCTACATTAGTTACGGGTAATTAGGAGTTATCGTAGTCAAAATAAGCAGTAAAAATGGTTTGTTAACTCCTTTATTGACTTAACTGAAATCGATTTCAGTTAATCTTTTTCATTCGTTGATTTCATTTGATAGTATTTGTGTTCTTAAAATTTTTCAATGCCTCCAATCAAGCATTTGATTAAGTATTACAGAGTCAGGTCATAAGATTATTAGAGAAAGGATATAGCCACCGCGTTCTTCGGCGTTTCAGAGAAGAAGGCTTAATGAAAATAACCTCAGAGCCCGGCACCCGTGGAACTCTTTTTCCCACAGCTCAAAAAACGGCCAGACTTTAATTCGCATGGGAACATGTGAATTGGACATTATTAAATTGGAGACGAATTCTTTTTAAAGATGAGGTGAGAGTTGGCTTCAAAATTTCAGTTGGGCGTAATTTCGTATGGAGACGCTAAGAAGATACAACCAATGGTGGAATTCCATGCTGGGTCATTGATGTTCTGGGTGGCATTTCCTTGGACGCCTGCAACCGAATCTCTAACTTCACAAAAGTACTTACAAGACCTACATAATCAAAGAACATGTAGTGCCTTTGTTTGAAGTGAACGTCAGGTCCTATAGAGCACGTATTCTGGATGACTATCTGGATGACTATCTGAATGAGGTTGGAATTGAGTGCTTGATTTAGCCAGCTCGAAGTCCAGATTTGAACCCAATCGAACACATTTGGGACCAATTTAAGAGACGAGTTCGACGGCGAAACTAAGGTCCCAACACCCTAGAGTGGAGTGGTTAGCATGAGAGACTCTCACGCCGCGGTCGTGGGTTCGATTCCCACCGTCACCTCTGGCCCTTTTTTCCGGATAACCCCCAATTTGAACTTGAACACACAAGAATTCGTACCATGGCTAATATGCAAGATCATAAGGCCAATAAAAAAAAAATAAAATAAAAAAAACCACCCTAGAGGATTGGGAAACGGCTTTTCTTGATGAATGGGAACGTATTCCTCAGAATTTTATCAGAAACTTTTTCGAAGGATTACAAAGGCGTTACAGACGTGGTTCGTGCCAGGGGTGGAAATACTCGGTAAAAGGACAAAAAAGTTTGTTTTTTTACTTTCTTTATTTTGATTTTTTTTATTCTTTACTTAATAAATGTTTGTTTAGAATTAGGTAATACACATTTTCTTTTTAAATGTCTCATTTTTACAACGGAATCTATTTTTCGTATGCAAAATATGAATAAACCTAAACAAATTATAATTTAAGGGTGGTGCGTTAATTTTTACCATCAGTGTATGCCATAGATATAAGTTGACATATTTGCTTTATAATCTTTACCGCAGTTTTGATTATTTTCCTATTAAAGCAGTTTGAACAATAGACAGAAGAAAAGGATTCTTAGTCATTCTGATGGTTGGGTACTTTTCTATAAAATCAGCCAAATGGACATCTAGCTCAATAAATTATGGATTGTTTTCGGCAAGCTCTGTATCAATATTATTAAACCTTACTCAATACAGATTTCGTACAATTTTACAGATGGGTCTAAATCATTGGTCGGAACTGGGTGGTTTTATGACCCTATCGGGGATTATCAATGTCTTATTACTCTCCCAGATGAAGCCATATTCTTTGCAGAATTGAATGCCACCTCCAGTGCGATAATATACCAGAAACCAAATCAGTTACAGTTTATAGCTGAAAATATTTTAAAATTTTGTAAGGCGTTATTTTCGGAGAGATGTTCGCCATTTTTTCTTTGTAATAATTCGTTTAATGTTAGCATGTAACAAAAGTCAGTGGTGTAATTGAGCCTTTTTTGGGCCCTAATGGTCGAGGAATGTTACTGACAACTAAATTAGGAATGCTGAGGGGAATCAGTTAAAGCAGACTACAGTTCCTCCAACTACTTGATTGCTCTTGTCCCCTTATCATTTAATTCGTTCCGATCCATTTCGTCAGACAAGGGGAAAGTTCTTGGTACAATTAAAAAAATTTAGTGATATCATTAAATAGTTTAAAGAAATAATACTACATTTACAAGCGGGACAAAATATGGCACTTGTCCGAGCTTTCTTCACAGCCAAGAAAAATTTTTACAGTTTTGTTAAATTATTTAAAAAAGTGGTTTTTGCCTCTACTATGTATTCCAAGGTTAGTTTATACAGGTGAATTGTTTAAAACTAGGATAAGAAAATAATTCTTTTAAAGCCCTTTCAATGCTATTATTTCCCCCGTTTTGTACCTGCAGCACACCGGTGAATCCTAACTCATCAAGTAATTTGATTAGTATGTTTGAGTGGTTGAATTTCTTCTACGGTTACGTTGTACATCCCAAAACACTTTTTCCTGCGGGATAAGTGTGCTGCTTCTTTGCAGAATCTCCACGTGCCGTGTTCTGTTATACCAATTTTCTTCACTCTGCAGCACCCTGACAAGAATGAACAAGTCAATGACAAGTTTTTCTTGCTAACTTGAATAATTCTATTACTTCTTCCCTTCCGAAACTTGTTAGAAGTTTCTTGTTTGTCTGTGTTCAATGACTGAGTTCAATTTTTCCCTCATTTTCTTTTTACCCTTCTGTTTGAGGTACTCATTGATAGTAAGGGTTTCTATGTCACAGAAGGGTTCGGGTCCTATCAGCGGTACAGAAGGCCCTTTCCTTGCAAGGGTGTCCGCTTTCTCGTTGCCTTCTACTCCCACATGTCCTGGGACCCAGCAGGGGCTGACTTTGTTCTGCATACCTAATATGTTTAATTTGGTTTTGCAGTTCAACACCATTTTTGAACTAATGATGTTTGAGCTTACTGCCTTGATGGCTGCTTAGCCATCTGACATGTGCTGGCTGCAAGCTGGCACCTGGGGTTTGTAATAAACCAGAAACGGAGATACAAAATCTTTATGATTTTATGATGATTTCGCCTTTTTTATTAATGACATAAAAATAGGCAAATAATAACACAGGAGAGGGACCGGAACGGTTTGCGTTGACACGGTCCTCATCACTGTAAGATAAAGGTCCCAGAGGTCGATATGACCTCTGCTCTTGCGAACCCTTGTAAAACGAGAGAAACGACGTTTTATTTGGATAAAATCGAGGTGTAGAGAATTTTTAATGGACCACCGGACATTATCGAGCAAAAACGCTTCCCGAGAATCCAGCCAGTGTGTAGCATATTTTCTTATTACGAATATTCGTATTTAATTTTTTGTTGCTTCCCTTTCTGAAAACAGTTTTCCCATAGTAAATTTTATAGCGGATAGTATAAGGAGATCAGCAACCCATCCATTCTACCAGGTAACCATAAAAGTGCGTGCTTTTTTTCATTTATTATTGTAATATCATTAATTAACATTTCTATTTACATAGGAGGATTAGGCGAGTACCAAGAGGATAATGCGTCAGTTCTTAAAGAAAAAGTGTTTTGAACAGTTCACGGCAAATTATAAAAAAAAATTCCCATGCCGTGAAAACCGACAATTCGTGCGTGCTCATTGTATGAATTTATACACGGTAATAGGGCGGCCGAGGTAGCTCATAAAATGTGTACTGTGTTCACCGATGAAACAGTAAGCGCACTGCCCAAAAATGGTTTCTATCTATAATGAAAAATAACCTGTAAAATTAGTTGCCAAAAAAGAAATTTTTGTTTTATGAGGAATTTAGAAGTAATTCATAATGCAGTATTGCAGATATAAATTGATATAGCTACAATAACATTCTGTGAAATGGCATGTGACAAAATAATAAACTAGAAATTGACACACTTGATTAAAAATGTATGTTAATCTATTACGTATAAGCATCCCAATTTTTTATACTATTATTATATATACTGGTTTGTTAAAATTGCATTAAGGAAAACAATATGTGTTGGTGTGCAGATCAGGAATAACTGGCTCAGAATGTTATCGTTTGCAGATAATTTGTTCCTTTCTGCGATTGACCCAAACCTCATAAATAAATAAAAAAGTTGATTAACGTTATTAAAACAACACAAATAAAAAATACATAGGCACATAGGAATTGTCCAATTCCACTGTCAACTCAGAAATTCACTATACTAAACTCGAATCAGAAAAGGCAACATATTTGGACAATTTTCGACATGAGAGAGTATGACAAAGAGATACAAATCAAGGAAGGGGTAATGAAAACAATTTTACATTTACAACGCAACGCAATAGTGTATTAATGTATTGCCAATGATATTGATCGGGCATTATTATTGTTCATATAGCCTCCAATGGCGTTGGTATCCAAATATGTGTTAAATCATCCCAAATCTCAATATATTAATGTATTACCAATTATAATGATCGGTCAATATTGCAGTAAATAGCGCCCCCAACGTCTTCGGAAAAATATACGTTAAATCATCGAAAATCTCAATATAATAATGTATTACCAATGATAATATTCGGTCAATATTATTGTTCATACAGCCTCCAATTACTTTGGTAGCCAAATATGTCAAATCATCCAAAATCTTAATATAATAATGTATTGCCTTTGTTGGTATCCAAAAATACGTCCTACAACCACTAGTTTTTATCACTACTGCAGCGAATAAAAGAAGGTTGGGGTGATAAACTTATTATGTTATGAATGAAATTTGTCGTACAAATATTGTGCCAAAAATTCTGTGATATTGTTTTATATATTTTTATAAACGTTATGGTTGTTTTTTTTTCGAATTTGTTTTAATAATGAAAAAAGTAGCCAATTGCTAGGAGAATAGAGAAAATTTATAATGAGTGTCGATTAAGCCTTAATTCGACATATGGCATGGATGGTGGTTATTCAAGTCGTCATCCCTATAAAATAAATTGTTAGAACAGTTTACAACGGCGGAAATGTGGGCGCAGTGGCACGTCCGGTCGGTCAAACGTCACAACTCGACTCAAGAGTTTATCTTAGGGGTTAAAAAGAAAAAAAAATAGAAAGGCGTGACCACTACAGGTATAAACGGAAGCGACGATCCTACGGAGACGCCCATATAAATCGCGGAGTCGCAAAGATCGTCTTCCTGATAAAGAAATGCCTGAAATAGCTGACGATGTCCTAAAAGCCGGGAGTGTCATATGCGAGATACCAGATGAATGCTAAGAATTTAAGGGTGGGCGATAGAAAAGCGAAAATATTCATTATTTCCAACTGATATTGTGTCGAATATTTCCAGTCGAAATGAAATTAATAAAATACAGAAATATATTTCACACATACCTGCCTATAACTACAGATTGTCACACATAACATAACTAGCTTTGTAATGTTTCTTATTTTTGTTTGTTTATTTTTTAATTTAAATAGCTTTATTGTTCTTTGTATATTACAGTTTAGATAATTAATTGTTAACTAAAACATTATGGACTAAGTAAATGTAGCTTAGAAAGTACCCGGTGGTAGTCCATGCAGAAAGTTATGAAAATGCATTAATTGCTTGTTTCTTCGCTGTCACTACTTAGTACTTTGAGCAATACCCATGGTGAAGATCGTGATTTGAGGCTTCTAAGGTCTATTCTTATTGATTATCAAATTTTGTTAGTAACAAGTAATTGTGAATTTAGTGGTTCGTAAAATGAACTTTAAAACTTCATCACGTCATTGATGTACAAGCCTAGAATTTTTTATGTCGGCAGAAAACAAGATAAAACATCCATACAGATCGAATCAACAGTTGTTTGTGCAGAGTAATAATAACTGGACTCATCCGGACATTCGGGTTCTTGTTTTCTGTACGACTGAGGTCATACGAGCATTGCAAATGAGAAAATTTCACACCCATTATGAAACCAAGATACCTAGATATCATCGAAACTCGGCGGATTATTTTTCTGTGGGTATAATACACTATGCTTTGAACTAGTTGACCTTAATCCATCAACTATAACACAATTTTTAAATTTTTATAATTTCTATTTATTATATTCTACTTACTTCCCTTTGTAATTTTATATTATATGTTAATGTTATGATATAAAAATAGTAATCCTGAAAAGGAAAAGTGGTCGAAGAGGTTGTCTTGCGTGCAGGCGAGTTAGTTACAGACCGGTCCTCAGGTTATTTTTAAGACCGGTCTCAGCGTAGTATGAAAGTGATTGCAAGGTCTGCAAGGATGTTGACCTCAGCGGACGATTCATGCCAAAAACTCCTCCGTTTCTCTTCCGCGCCTTGTTATACTCGATTATTATTGCAAAATAAATACTCCTTGTCGACATCATTTCAAATAGGCAGCTTCCGTTTTGTAGTCTGTGGAAGAAGGACGATACCTGTTGTGTTTTCAGTTTGCTTCTATTCCTGTTTAACGCGCTGTTAGCGTCTTCAGTCATTTTAAATAAATATGTGTTTAAACTTACTATGTATGTACAACAAGTCTCTATCCGAGATATTTGGCCGTTGTTGTCACTTGCACCCAAACTCGATGAACTTCATGAAAGCGTTTTGGTTTTTTCAGTCGTTTTAAATATTAATAGTAGTCAAGAATTTTCGATCAAATCATTGTCTTTAATGCTGTAAGTTCCTTGTTTGGAATTTACTGGTTTAAAGTTTAAACAAGATTTTCTTGGTTCTGAAAATATTGGCAGATATAGTGCTACAGGTAAGGAGTAAAGGTTGCCCCTACTTGCAGAAAACCCAAGAACCTAATTTCTCACAGGTCAGAGCCTGTTATACTACCCGTCAACTGAATTCCACGGATTGTCTCATATTGATTAATAATTGGGCCGATAATGAATGGTATTGCCTAAAGGACTCGTCTTCCGATTAGTACCCGTCATACAATGAGAGATGTTTCCAAATGGATGGACAGTACTTCGATCTCGATGAATAGGTCGTAGTGGGTTCATTTAATGGCTAAAGACACAGTTTTAACCCCGATGGACTTCTACATATGGGGGATAAAATGAAGTCCATTCCGTTCATGTGACAACTAACCTCGGGACTCATTACGCGTTTTCTCGTCTGGGCTTATACCCCAGACCTTGTGACCAGTTATTTTATACTCCTGAGTTTTTTCCGTTTTAAGAGCTCTGGCTGGACACTCACGGCATCTGTTGGGCTGAGGTTGTATCCAATATGTAGCAGACACTTCGGTAGTAAAAGGACGCCATTTCCCAACCCTTCCTGTCGTCATCATCAGCGAACCACTCTTTTATTCCCCTTCTGGACAAATCTGGACGCTCTCAAACTTTTGCGAAATTGGGATACAATTTTTCTGGGAAATCATTCGGCCACAATGTCCTACTTTTCTCTTCCTCTTGCCCCTGCCTTTCTGAACCCTTCCCTACCTTCTACCCTATAGTCGTTCTGATTTTCGCCTCTTGTCAGCCAATTGCCCTCAGTTTTAGTTATCACATCGTCGCGTTCAACGATATTATACACATATAAGGGTGCATCAAATTCTAAAGTCTACCCATTTAATTCGGAAACGATTAACTTTACCAAAAATGGTCTTATACGAACCCCAAGGTAATTTTGGCTAGGAATCGTGTGATGGTAACAGATTTAATATCACTTTCTCATCTAGCTGGTAAATGACACTAAATTTGTTATTTTAAATGAGAATTCCATATTTTTATTGTACATTTCGATTCAAGAGTTTATATTATGCCACTTTTACTGAAAGGAAAATTTTGATAGTATATTTTCGAAATAAATGGGTAGGACCATCTAGTTGTTACTAAAAGCATACCCCTCACGCGTCTTCCGACGGGCATAACTCAGAAATAGTCGATCCCACCAAAATTTTCCTTAAGACTTTAAAAAAGCTGGTGGGCTATAGAAGTTGATACACCCTGTATATATATTTTTTTAACTCTACTCGCGGGTATGTATGTACTTGACCTAAAAAATCAGTAATCTTATTTATTCATTTTCGGTTATTATATTTTAATGGTTATTGTGTGATAATAAATACTTTTTGTGTTAAATAAATTTTCAATTAAATACAACTCTTTTTCTGATTAAGAGCGATTCGAATTTCGATGAAAAATAAATTAGGATGGGCTCACATAGCGTTTTAGCCTGCTAGAACCAATCCCGAAAAGGCTAAGGACTATTTCACAGATAGGATTCGTCTTGTTATTAGGGATGTGAAATAGGCCGATGTCTCGACAGTATTCAAATATGACAGGAATCAATGTCAGGCTTGTTTTCTTTGCGTTATTTTCATTATTTAATCCAAAATCGAATTTTTGGCGATTAAACGAAATTTTACATGGGTGATAACTGACCTTTTGCACAATTAAGTACAGAGATTAATGCTGATTAGAAGGGGGAAATTTTCTGTAATCGCCATATTTGTCAGTATTTACACAACCAAGAAGATCTTGCTTAAATTTTACACACGAACTTTACAAATTAGTACAATTGATCTTATAAGTGATTATGTATTTTTACTTTTTAAAGTTACGACAAAAAACCCATAACAAATGGACTTCATAAAATTTCAATTCAAATTCCATTGATGTAATCAAATTTATAGCAGATTTTTTTTCTTTTTTTAGATATTGGGGCCTTTATGGAATAAAATTGTGAAAGGTTGGAGTAACTTGAAAAGAAGAAGATCTTTTTCTTTTTATTTTGATCTAGGTGCGGCCGATGATGAATTTTCTCCAGGCTCAGTTGTAATCGACTAGAATTATAGAGTGAACGCTCAATTAACGTAGAGGTGTGAGGCGTAACATAGCATACTAATTGTTTACAAAATAATTATTCATATAATTCTTATAGTACACATAACCCAACATAAATTTAGTTCACTTCATATTCGGAAAAAAAAATTTATTTGGAGATCTTGTTTTATCCAGGGAAAAAAATGCTAAAATTATGGTTCATATTGGTAACAAGGACTCTGTTACTCCAATTACCAGTAAACCATGAAAGTTTGTGTGGTTTTTCATTTGTTATTGTTTTATATAATACCTTTAATTAACATTTCTATTTACTAGGAGGATTATGTGTTTACATCACGTAATACCAAGAGGACAATGAGTTAATTCATAAAGAAAAAGTGTTTTGAACAGTTCACTGTAAATTATAAAATGTCTTCATTATCATGCATTTACAACCCATTAATTCATGCGAGCTTATTTTATGACTTTATCCTAGGTAATAAGGCGGCCGAAGCAAGTCGTAAAATTTGCACGGCGTTTGGCGATGAAACAATAACACACGAATAATATGGATCTTGCAGGGAAACGACCAGGTTGGTGGATCACTTATTTGGACCAAACCTTTTTTGATGATTCTACACACCAAAATCACTTCTAGTAGATAGGTCCTGGTTTTCCGTTGTTTAATATTTTTATTCCCCTGTTCTACTTGCTCAACACTCCACAATCAACTATATGTATATTTCAACAAAATTTAGTAAAAGCTATCCAAATTTATCAATACATTTCTAAAAACTAAATATTTTGAATGTAAACTGGGTCGTAACATTTTTTTTCGAGAAGCTCATATGAGATTTCGTTTTAGCACCTCTAGAGACCCCTAACTTTAAATTTTTGCTTGAATTTAAATTTATCGATTTTTGACCCCTAAAATTTTTCCGATTTTTGAGAGAAATCGTTATAAGGCGTTCAATATCTGATTGACACGCCTATAATTAGAAAACGGCTATCAGGATTTTCACGTCAAACATGCGATTTGAAAGAAGAGGAACGTAAAAGTAGGACTGGTAAATAAAAATATTAAAAAACGAAAAATTTCCACTTAAAAAAAATAAAATAAAAATTTTTTTTTTTTTAAATGGCGAAATCTCTATTCAGAAGTAGTGGCGGATACAATGTGTCCGATATTTTGGAGTGAAGAATCGCCAAAGTTTGGCCCAAATCCTCGACTTATCAACCTGGTCGTTGTCCTCTTGTTGATACGGTCGATTGGATATAAAACAAATTCAATTGTTATCTGCGGATCTTTCGACCTGTTTTAAGTTCGAATGGCGTTAGAGACTTGACAGTGCGAAGACAAAAACAAATTTGAAACCATCCTTTAAAAAAGACTTAATTATGTAAATTTGTAGACATCTTTAAGATTGTTTTGCCATGAGATGACCTGAAAATAAGTCAAAAGCTCAGCAGGGAGAAGGGAATTTGTTTTTCATCCAACTGACCGACCGAAGATCCAGATTATTTTCGAGGCAAAAGTAACAGTAATGGAAGAGACAACACTTCACTTTAGCACATTATAGTATGTAACTAAATAATCACCTATTTGCTATTTCACGCAAAAAAAGGTCAAGGAAAATTCATCGTTTTTCCAATTTTTGTTTGAGTTTGTTTTTTAGCGAAGCAGTAGTTGGCTCGTTTGAAGTTTTGGTGAGGCCTTTGGATATGATCTGCCCGCTGCTTAATTGTGCTGATTTGGGCTGTAGCTGCACTGGTTCAGAAAATTTACGAGAAGGTAGGTAGACTTCCTGCCATGGCGTCTCTTCCATTGATTTTTACATAAAAGTATTTATCATTTCGTGAAAGAACAGGAAATGGGTCTTCATACGCAGATTCCAAAGGTTTTTTTAACTAGTCGAGTCTTACAAATACATGTGTTCAGACTTTTAACTACTTAGGCACGGATACACTTCTTCCAGTTTTGTGCTTGTCTATTACAGGTTTGAGTTGCAGATCTGCGACCAAACCTCCTGGATCTTGAATGCGCTGAGTCGGCTGAATTCGCCAGAAATTTATTGTCTTTCCATACATCAAGGACATCGAAGCGCTGGTTTCAGAATGAATAGCTGCTCGTAGACCCCAAAGGAATATGGGCAATGATTCCGTGTAACGTGTTGTACGCTTTCAAAGTTGTTATTGTTGGATGCAGTCTTTTTATTTTGCCATTGCATTGTAGTGGTAAGGTGTGTATACTCAATGCACTGAAATGTTTGAATAAAGTAGAATATAACTGCCTACCTAGGTCAGTACACATTACACGCTTAGGTACTCCGAATTGCGATATGCAATTGTGATAACAAGCCTTAGTTGTCGTCTTACCAGTTGTATTGTTCAAAGGAATGATTTTTATCTAATTGGTAAATATGTTGATATACGTTAAAGCGTAATTGTTATATTCTGAAGGTTGTATGCTGCTTATGAGGTATATGTGCACCTCGGCAAAACGTTCATCAGGTTCTTTATAGGCTCCCATCTGTGATTTGACAAGTCTGCTGACCTTACAGTTTTTATTCTTCACAAACAACTTTTCAATTACCTATCGGCATTAATTCTGGTACTAAGCACGCCCTTTTTGCGCATTACTTGTCCCAACAACGTAAACTACTTCCACTATTTTGTTTAAAACACTATAATATTATTTTTTTAAATACTTATTAGATCAACTGAGGGTGCGCACCCTTACACATGGAATAATAAGGCAGTGCAGAGCCCAAAAATGTTTCAAAACTTACAAAATATATGGATACCAAATAAAAGAACATAAACAATTTGGTTGCGCGCCATTGTCAATTGTTCAGTTAGGTGTAGACAAAGCAGCTTTGAAAAATTGATTGGCTCCCTCATTGACTTGCAAATCCGCTACTCTCCCCCGTCTACTTTTCTTTGCAGTAACGAACCCATTAGAGTAAACTGTTCAAAAATCGATTACCTCATTGTAGGCACCTTGTTGAATTGTTATTTTTTACTAAAAGGAGGTTTTAAATTTTAAAAAACAATTAAAAATGTGGGTGTAACTCATGTATCGTGTAATGACTGCAGCATTCAAACATAAATTGCTATCTATGATAAATTGAGAAATATAGAATGAATTAAATGAATGAATTAAAAAAATTAAAAGGAAGAATTCGTTGTTCAAAAAGAAGTAAGTATAACGAAATCTTTTATAGGGTCTGGAGTTGTGTAAGAATTCTCACTAACGCATTCACTCACAGACTCTCTCTCTCTCTCCCTCTCTCTCTCTCTCTCTCTCTCTCTCTCTCTCTCTCTCTCTCTCTCTCTCTCTCTCTCTCACTTTCACTAATCGGTCTTTCTTTCACTCATTTACTCACTCACTCTTTCTCTCTCACTCACTCGCTCAATCTTTCTTTTCTCTCACTCCCACTTACTCACTCAATTTCTCTTTCACACTGTCTCACTTGCTCTCTCTCTCTCTTTCTTTCTTTCTCTCTCTCTCTCTCTCTCCCACTCACTCACACACTTTTTTCTTTCTCTCTCTCTCCCTTTCAGTCTCTCACTCACTAATCTCTCTTTTTCTCACACATTTACTCACTCACTCTCTCTCACTCATTTATTCACTCACTTATTTTTTCTTTCTCACTCATTCCCTTTTTCTCTCGCTCCCAATTTCTCACTCATTTACTACTCATTTATTCTTTCTTTCTCACTCACTCATTTTTTCCCTCTTCCAGTTTCTCTCTCAATCTCTCTCACTATTTTGAATTACTGGAATGTTCGGAGTATCACTGTTCGGATTAGCAAGAGAGTACTGTACACGCAAAATCCCAGTAGTTAAAACGTTACATTAAATGTCAAAGACGTCTAACCATAATTTATTTATAAGTTTAAGATTCCATACCATGCCCAGATGTCCGGCTGTTGTGTAAGGTATTTATTTATAGTACACAGCTGGAGTGCAGGAGTAAGGTCAGATTTTTTTCAAACTTTTCACAGTTCTTCAGATGTCTCTCAAGAAAATTCTCGATGATTTACTTATTGTTTCTGTTAAACCCACATTTTGTTCGGTGACATGTGATTTTGTACAATGTTTCCTGTCGTGATTTATTTACTCGCTTTAAAGATAGGAATTTACCATTTTCCCCTTTGTAGGATTAAAAAGATTACTTTAAACTATTCAACAAAGGCCTTTAAAAGATCAGTTATTACAGAATCAACTTTTAGGAAGTGAAATAAAAAGCCGATTCGAATAAATTTCAATAAAGATTTCTAAAGAATGGCTTTGGGTTGAACACGCCTGTTAACAGATCCCAATTGGCCCATTTACTCGAAAGGACGACTGACAGACGCTCCTATTCAAAAGATGCATGCGACGGGAATGCAGTTAAATGTCACACTTCTGACTCAACCGCCAAGTCACCAGGGACACCGATAGATCCAGCGACAAATTCACAGATGACAAATTTGCTGTATGGCTATTTTTAATAATTACTAAGTATCTGTCTCGAAAGACTCCACTATTTTCTCTCCTTTTCAATTGTCCAATGACTTCCTTTCTCTCTCTCTCTCTCTCTCTCTCTCTCTCTCTCTCTCTCTCGCTGTTTCTCTCTCTTTCCCACTTACTCACTCAACCTCTCTCTCATTATGTCTCACTTACTCTTCCTTTCTATTTCTCCCATTCACTCACTACACTCTCTCTTTCTTTCTTTTTTCTTTCTCATTCACTCTCACTCTTTTTCCACTTTCTATTTCTCTCTGATGAATTTATCATATTAAAGGCCTTTTCAAATTTACCACACCTAATCACCACACGTTTAAATTTACATTTTTTCTCAATAATCGATATAGTGGTTCAAATTTATTTTTTTATATGCCAGCTTACGGTACCCAAAATACTACATTCACAGGTTATCGAAGTTTTTTTATGGACACTATATTCCCTTTTTGAAAATTTGTTCGTCGAAATTTTTTGTCGCAGGTGATTTTGCTACGAACAAATGTTTGATTTGTTTTAATTTTAAGCATTCGATATTGATAACATACAATAACTTCTCGATATGTTTAAGATGATTTCAGGTATAATTGTGATCACTACGTCAATTGACCTCAGAGTCTGGGGAATTCGGTACTACCCTGTGGTACGTTTCTATACAAAACAAATCAACTCCCTTGTAAATTTAGCCTCAAATAAATAAAAACTAAATTATCAATGAAATTTATTTTTAATTACAATTTGTTGATGAATTGCTCAGGGAGAAAAATAATTTAATGCCTCTGAACTTCCTTTGTACAATCACCCTCCCTTCTGATATTACTTTTAGACATGTTAGATTAATAAATTAATGCGAGAGTTTAAAAACAGAAATCACTCTGAAAAAAGCTAATAAGCAAATGCTTAATCTACCTTTTGTTTCAAATTTCAAGTTAACCACAGAGTTTCACTTTGACCACAACGACCTTCCAAAATGTATCAGCTTTATCTCAAGTGATAGGATGGAATTTGGAAACAACCTTAACTTTTTATAATGTAGGCGCAGTTAAATATAAAATATTTTAATATTATTTTTAGTGTTAGTTAGTAGATGATATTATCAATGTAAAACATCTAGCCTAATTCTCAAAAGAACAACCAAATAATTATACAATTGTTATCATTTAAGTTTGAAGGCTTATAAGCTGTGGTATGCGGGCAATTGTATTACCTCATCAATACATACAAATTATACAATCCAACAATCAATTTAGGGTATAGTTACTCTGTTTGTTTTTAGTTTTTCATTCCTTTCCTGCCACCTTCAAGCAGTTACTAATAACACATCCCCTTCCTTCTTTCCATGGATTACAGACGTTGGATACCGAACTTCTAGCTGTTCTACACAGTTCTATTCCATATGACCGCATCGGGTGTAATTGAGTTTTGTAGGTTGTAGGTTTTGTTTTTCAACAATAGCGTGGATTGTCGTCCTATAGAGTCGATCGTAGCGTCTGTTTAGTCGTCCATGCTGATTCAATGTTAAGCGTGAATCTTGGTGGGACGCAAGTTAACAAACGAAGTCGGATTTGGGGATAGGAACATTGTTGTAGTATAATGTGAGAGGAGTTTTGCTTCGGATTATAAATATGACATGGACTTGCTTTCATTTATCTTCATTTTCCATTGTCTATACTTCACCAATCTGCTATATGTGTGGTACGTCCCTGGATTTGGGTCAATACAGCTTTATTATCGGCTAATGATGCAAGGAGGGTGATAGGCGTAGAGGGAATTTCTGCGTTATAAGGTATGTAGAGGATTGGTTCAAGCACACTGCCCTGCGATATTCCTGAAAGAGCAATATTCGGAGTGATCTTTAATAGACCCAAAAGACCCGCTCTGTTAGATAAGAGCGGAGGATTAAGTAAAGGATATTTGGAAGGGCCTGCTTTAATTTGTACGGGAAAACCTTGGGGCTGTCAAAGCCACATCAAGGCTCCCATACAATATTCTTTGCGCTCAATAGGGAAAACACGGTCTGCAATGAGAAACATTTGCTGGACTGGAAACCTTAAATTGAAAATGTAATTGAATCATTTTGTTTATTGATAATGTAAGTTTAATTTTTTTGGATGATTCGGCCTATTTAACAAACCGAATTATCCAGCGTGGAAGTTCGTCCGATAAAGATTTCAAACGAGCCGTCGCCGATGTCTATGAGTCAGAGGGGAAAAAATTTGAAGAGGGCGTCTCGCGTGTCGTTTTCTACTCAATATTGATATCGATCTAATTGTTGCGTTGCCTTGAGAACCAGACATCGGGGCACCGGGGCTAATCACTTGTCTAATTTGGACAAACACAACAACGGCTTCAACCCACGCAAAGTTCGTCCAACAAATTCAGAAATCAAAAATCCATCACGGTCATAACACAGTTTTCAAACGCAGTGCAACAGTCAAGCGTTCATCAACCTCGGGAATTGACTGAAAAAACTTTTTCCAGATTCGAGGTTTTGTATTTTGAAAAGAACAACTTAACCGTAACCCCAATTCTAAGCCTCACAGGCGCGTTACAGAAGATTTAAGAGGACAGCGGTACCAATGAAACCATTTGGATTTTGTAAATGGTCTGCTGGGTGGCATTCCTATTATTTAATAGTTACCTATCATTATACTAAACTGCCCATAACTAAAACTTCATTCCACAAAAAGCACCCAAACACTTGTCTAATCACTTGTCTAATTTGGACAAACACAACAACGGCCTCTGCCCACGCAAAGTTCGTCCAACCAATTCAGAAATCAAAAATCCATCACGTCACAACACAATTTTCAAACGCCAAAGTCTCATGATTTGAAGATAGCGAAATTTTTTTGGTTGATTGAAATTGGTGTAATTTATTAACGTATCGCTAACTTTTTCATCTCAACCAAGACCTTAGATAAAAAATTTAATTAATTGAAATAATTAATACGGTTCATTATGACTGCTAAACATATATGGATTAATATAATGAACAAATATAATGACCTTAAGATTGGTGGATTTACACTATGCTTTTTATTTACTTAAATAAAAAAATATGATTTTTTCATCTTCAAAATGTTCTCCAGTGAAATCGCATCCCGTGGCTATTGTGATGGCCTCTTTTCCCACGTTTCAAGTAAGATTTTTATCTGATACTACCTCTATTGTTGATGAGCCAACGGTATCCGAACGTAGGTACATTGTGTCAGTAAAAATATCAAAAACAAAATTTATAGCAGTTGTAGAAAATGTACTTGTAATAAACTTTTTTAAAAATAAAACTTGAGAAACAACATTCGTAAGTGAAACCCTATTCAAATGCATACATTCGTTAGTTGTTATAGGAAGCTCATGAATAGGACAAAGTTTTTCGAATGTCATTAAGAAGTGAAATGCAGTAACTCTTCGCGAAAGTTAGCATGTTATCAAAGTTGTCTGACCTAGATATTATTTGCATTTAATAGCGGATAGACGACCCTAAGTGACTCATTTTTTGTACAAAGGCTTGAGTAAATATACAATATTAACATGTTCTAAACTTTATAGCTTTTTTGTATATAGTTCAGCTGTTAAGGAAGTTTTAACGGATTTTTTTCATGTAGTTAACTTTATTGGACGTAAGCCATATACAGCTGGAGTTTCAATTCAGTGGGTGTACTCTAAAATTTGATCGTTTTTTAAATTTATTCATAGCGACTGGACAAAATCAATGAATAAGGTATGAATCTTTAGTTAATTTAAATCTATTTATTACAAAGAAGCATCTCGGAATTCAAAATTGGCATCATCTGTCCCTCGTCTAAGTGTACTTTAATAAGCTACTTGCCGTCGGCTTTATACTGATCCATTTACCATGATTTCAGCAGGGAATACCATGCCTTTCAAGAAACCGTCGTATACAGCCGTCGAGGAAGGCTCGTCGCCCTTTTCTGCTTGCTCTGAGTTCTAGTCTTCCTCGTCGGCTTGGGTAGTTTTTCTTATCGCCGAAAAATATGACGTGTATCCCGGAAAAATTATTCTCAAACTCTTAAACAAGCTTCTCTTGCATCATCTGGAAATTCGTAAGCAGGGGCATCGGGACAAGTCTAAGTTAAATAAAGCAATCAAATAGAAAAATATCATTGTTTATGAATGAAAACCTCTAGTAGTTCCAAAAAGCAGAACATCTCAAAGAATCGGCACAGCCAAAAAATGGATGAGGTCGTCTTTCGGGCGGGAATTACACAGTAAGATGCGCTCAACAGAAACATCTCTCAGAGAGGAGTAATTAAGGTAGATAAATTCGCACCTAAGTTTGAAGAATTAACTTAAATTGAGAGGGCAACTTTAGATTATTATTGGTCAAGTCGAAAAATGCTTTTAAATGATCAAGTAATGTAGAGTAATGTAATGTATAATATTGTAGTTTACAAAGAACTTGATCGTGATATTGTATCTAAAAGCCAGTTTGGTACAACTTTCAAATGCCTAAAACGAATGGATGATTCAAAAGCCGAGAATCATTCTTCATGTTTGATAAGGAGAACACAAAGTTCTCCTAGTGAATTGAGTGCCTTAAACCAGGATACATGAGCATTAATTATTTCAGCAGCCGTAATTTTTAGAAAAATATCATTCTTTGCCCTACATTTTAGAATCGTTTGGGTTTTATATTCTACCTTCTGTTTTCCTTCGTCCAATGGATAGTGAATTTCATTTTTAAACAAATTAAATAAACTTGAAAACCACTCCACTTTTTTTGGTAAGTTATCAAATGACATCATGATTTCATCTAAAGATCTAGACATCTAAAGACTTGGTTTATTGGTAATCAAACCTGTTACATTTATATACCATTTATTTTTAACTACCGGAAAGCTTCCAGATGGGTTTAAAGAATCTATCATTGAGTCCATTTTCATAAAGGTTGAGGCAAAAAAACTCATATACCTATAACCTAAACATCATCTTTAACCAAAATCGAAGAATAAGAACAGATCTTGCGAAGCAAACTATAAAAATACTACACCAGCTTCAGAAAGTTATGTTTTGGACAGTTGGACTAAAGCGCATACAAACACTTTGAGCCCTGAAGATGATGTCAATAAAGATCGAAACGTTGGCACGATAAAGAAAATGTTTTTCTGAAACCTACATCACACCAGACCGCATCTCACGATTTCTAAATAAACTTAAGACTAATGAGGAGCTCTAGATAACGATGGATATTCACGATAAACCAATACTGGTTCGTGGTACGCAGGTCGAAAAGAGGCCGACTCCTACTCTAATCTTAATCTTAACCTTTTCCCAATCTGCCCTTGTAATAAATTGTTTATGTTGTTTGCAGGTCAATTCCTACAAAATTAAAAAATATGTATACATATACATCAAACTTTATAATTTCAACATGATTCTGCTAGTGTGATTTTATGCTTTAAACTTTGGGTACAAAATTCAATTATTGTAGTAATTTTGTTTTCGTCGTGCTTAAATTTCATCAAATGCAATGCAGTTATTCTAGTAAAGAGGATTTTAAATGTATTTAATTATATCTTGATTTTTTGTTTGTTATCACGATGCACTGATACTTACCTAGTTTTTAATACAAATTTAGGGCACTTGCCGATTATCGTACCCTGCTTATGCAGTTATTCAATTAGACCTTCGATTGGATAGGTAGGTAAATGGGATAAGTCAAGTCATATAATAAAAGTAAGTAAAACTACATTTCTTTGCCGCACATAGACGTATTCATTAGGACGTAGTACATACACTCAGATTCCATTTCAGGACTCTTACATTTATATTCAACTTATGTTTCACTACGGGGAAGTTTCTAGATGGGTTTAAAGAATATATCATTTTGTCAATCTTAGTTCACCTTCATAAAGACAAAAATTTCTTCTAATTATAGACCTATAATTTAACATCATCTTTATCCAAAATCGAACAGAGCTTGCTGAGAAAGCTAGAAAAATACTAACCAGCTTCTGAAAGTTGTGTTTTGGACATTTCGATTCAATTGGAATAAAGTGCATGTTGGTAGTATAATGTAAGTGTAGTAAAGGAAGTAGCAAACGGTGCCACCCAATGTGTTGCTACTGTAAAAAGTCGTTATCTCTTATGAAACAAATTCACGTAAAAAAGTTAGAATTATGAAACGATGAATGGCGCAATACAAGCAGTGGTCAAAGGACGAACGAATTCTTCCCGATCGTTTATGAACGCAAAAAAATTTATCACTTATCAAGAGTTATAAATTGACTGAATCATTATAAAGTGACTCAGGTCACCACTGACCATGGGTGCAATAGAGCTTTAGAACAATACAAACACCGTTTAAGAATGATTTCAAATCTAAATCAAAAAGCATTTCCCCAAAACTGAAACCACCTTATTTAGGGAGGAAAATTTATCTTACGTGTCAAAACAGATTTTAATTTAAATTAATTTGGTTTTACTCAAAGTTTTTATATTGAGAAGTGTTCTCTCTTCGAGACGATTTATATTTGTCAACATCTTGACAAATCCAATTTTGTTATTGGTCTATTTATCGACATTCGAAACTATTAGTTAGTAATTACTATTAAAGAATCTTGAGAATAATAAGATCTATGTTCATGCATAGAACTTCTTTTTTTACCTATCTGATAGGAAACGGCGAATTAGAATAAATAAAACAAATAGCTCCCCAAAGCATGTTTCTTGTGTTAAATCGTAGGGCAAATTTCTGAGCACTTTGCTATTTATTCTCTACATCAATAACTTATTTGGCTTAATGTTTAACGACTAAACGGTTCAGTTCACTATTCTTCGATTTTTTTTCTTCGAATGTCGAAAATGCTAAATTCATAACTGATAAGCCAGAAAATTTGGATATCCATGTTTCAGATTGATCGGGCATCAAGCAGTTGTTCAGTAAACGACTTCACAAACTTCTTCTCTAGTCATTGCTGTCAATCTTGGATAATAGACTAAATATTAAGTTGACCATGTGTAAAGACCGGTTTTCTTGATGTGCCATGCGTGGATCGCAGCGTCTTCAAAGAAGTCATGGTATGGCAGAATTAACGACTAATTAACATACAGCATGAATCTTTGATTGTACTAAGGTTCATTGAGGAAGTTATTCTGGATGCTGTGGTCCGATTCGCTCCATTTATTTGGGACAATTTCCTGTTAACGCTTGATAATGGTCCACCGCATGTAACACACATGAGTTATCACCTATTACTTGGAGGTTGTAGGGATTCCAACGATGAATTGACCAGCACGTTATCCTGGCATGAATCCCACAGAACAATTATGAGACGTGGTAGAGAGACTGGTTAGACACATTTCGCCTCCAACAAGCGTTGAACACCTTCAAACCTCACTTGTTGAAGAATGGGATTATTTTTAACAAGACGAAATCATCGATCACTTATTTCCTCGATGCCTACTAGGACACTTAAGGCCCTCTGCGAGACCAAAGGATGTAATACGGGTTATTAAGAGCAAAACCAGGAAATAAATTGACAATTCGGTTTTAATCTTTCCCCTGAGTTGTAGTACATTTTCTATCCAACCACATTATTAAATAATTTTCATTAAATTAATTACAAATTTCTGATCTCGTTTAATTTGTTTTCATTAAAATAAGAAGTGTTGCATGGGGTTCTTAAAGAAAATGCATTTTGAATATTTTATATGTTACAACACCCTACTTAAAATAATTTTACATATCCACCTCTTGCATGATTCATTCATTTAAAATTAAAAGTTCAACTATCAATAATTATGAACTTTTTATGGTATGTGTAATATTAATTTGTATTTTAATAATGTGTTAAGTTATTATTCATGTACATTGTGGCTCTGAAAGACGGTTGAAGGACTATTGTCATGTAGAATTTTTTTTTACTTGTAATGCATATGAATTTTAAAATATTTAGTCAACTAAATTATATATTCAATCTGAATCACACAAATGACTCCGTAAACGTAACACTTGATTCTTTTCAAATCATGCACTTATGGTTGGTATAAAAATGAGTATTTTTTAAATTTCATTGTAATGAATGTTTTGAGGAATGTAAATAAGGTAAGAAATTTAATCCAAAACCAGAAAAAGTGGCAAACCTAAATTTAAATTATAGATTAAATGGGCTTAAAATGGAGTCTTAAAAAATCAATAAAAAATATAAAAAATTATATATCTAATAAATCTATATGTAATAAAATTGTAATATTAAACAATATGTATATCTCAGGTAATTATAATGCGATAATAATAAGTACCAGATTAATTGTATTGATTGAAAGACACTACAACCACAGCCCACATCACAAGTTTTACTTTTACTGGGCTGGCATTGGTATATGTATATATATATTTTAGAAGATCCGAAATATTTGTGTGTCGCATCTATTGGTATACATTTCAGTTGTTTTCTAAAGTCCAGTATATTAGGCAAAACGAACTTATGTATATATATTTTACTCAACAGAATTATATATGGATATAATATGTATACTTTTGTATGAATGTATATTTTGTATAATGTGTTTATATGTATTTTTTCATGTACCAATCAATTATTTCATTCTTTTACACCGCTGAGAAGTATGTCTGAACCAAAACTGTGTTTTTCAAATTCCACGACAATCATATTAAAACTGTCGTGACTTTCCATACGTCCATACGGTTGTACGTCTATACGTCTCGACTCCTGTCTGGAATCCAGGCGATTTGAATGGTCGGTTAGAAAAGTACATTTTAAGTTTACAACGGAATCAAACAGACAATTGCAAATTAATATCTCGAGTCTGTATTCTGTTGTAAGGCTGTAACCATTATTATCGGACGGATCGAGATCATGGGGTCTTGGTTGTATCCCATGGATATTGTTATTGATCCACTATAGGGGCAATGACTGTAAGACTAGGGCAGGTCGCGAGGGATCTGAAGCCAGCAGATGGTCTACACCCCTACAATTTACTACTCGGGCTGAAAACGTTAGCTCACCCTATGCCAGCTGCACATAGAAATCGCTAATAATTTCTTCCGTGATGGGAAGTTTCAAAACCTATTTGATTATAAGCCGACCTACCGAGAGTGATACCTGTGGGTAGGTCAGGTCGTTTGGAGTCACTTGGTACTTGTCGTTCTATCAGCTCGACTCGACTGAATTATATCAAAGCTGAAGAATTTGTATGTGGTTTAAAGCAGAGTTACAAGAATTAATAAATTCTATAATTTTTTCATGCCCATGCTTTAACATATTTTCATAACATGAGAATCATACTGCTACACTTTGCTTCCTCGTGCCTACAAATTACTGATCATGATTACACTAATTTCCACTAGTTTCTAAATAAATATTTTTCTAACATTAGACTAACAAATTAATAAATATCAAAAACTACACACAGCACCGAATAATTTTTAATTTTCGTTCTTAATTAGTAAAATAGAATCACCAATATAGTTATGAATTGCCTAATCAATTCTTTTGATCTTAATATTGAATATGCAGTGATGGACAAATTGAATACACCATTCAATTTATTTAGTTTAAAATTAAATCCCTTATCTTTCTATATTAGTTACAGGTAATTAAGTGCTATCGTAGTCAAAGTAAAGAATACATTATGATTTCGTTACTTCCTTTGTTTAATTTTATACTGATTAATCCCACTTCCAATCTGCTATGCCTAAAGATCACATTCAGTTAATTTTTTTACCTCGTTGATTTCATTTGAATTATTCTTGTTTTAAAAAAAAATTTCAATGGCTCCAGACAGGTATTTGAATGAATATGATAGTACCAGGGCCATAACATTATTAGAGGAAGTATGCAGGATGTGAAGTCAGGAGAATAAGTGTAAATCACCCTACAATAGGAAGAATTCTTCAGCGCTTCAGAGTAACAAGGCTTCCACAAGAAGGCAGGGTCGACCTGAAGAGAAGATAGATCCATCTTTTTCACGCTCTACAAAACCGCAGCATTTTAGGAAATGAGATAAGAAATCTGATAAGATGCCTGATCAGAAATGTTTCAATTACTTCTAGGACTGTAAGAAAGCTCAATGAAAATAACTGCAGGGCCCGGCACCCAGCTCGTGGTCCTCTTCTTACCAGCTCAGAAAATGGCTATGGTTCAATTTGCATGTGAATTGAACATTGGAAGATTGAGAACAAGTTCTCTTTATAGATGAGTTGAGACTTGACCTTAAATCTTCAGATGGGCATAATTTCATATGGAGACACTCAGGAGAAAGGAACACCCCATGCTGTAAAATTCCTCAGGTGGCATTACACGGTTCATTGATATTCTGGCATGGCATTTCCTATGGCGCTCGCACCGAACTGGTGGTGAGAGGTGATCTTAGGATCAGTGTTGGCTATTTAAGACGAGAGGTGAATTACTTTACTTAAATTTCACCACATGAGTTGAAAGGAGGGTTGAGTTGTGTTCACTGTGTAACTTAGGGGCAAGAGAGGATGTGGTTTTGGTAATATTCCAGTGTGAGGAGAATTCAGAATGTGACATCTTGGTGCCTGTTCTTTAATAGGAACAAGATTTTTAAAAAATGCTAAACACTGTAGACAGTTTGAATCTTGTAAATTATGTCTGCTCTGCTTGGTGTTACAGATATTAAGTTAGTAGTTATAGTTAACAAATTTAATTATTAATTTTTATCTTGTTGTATTATTGTTGATCATATTAAACATTTTTTTATGCTATATTTTGTTTTTATTATTTTTTATTATTTTTTTCAATATTTGAATGCAATTTCAATTGGATATAATTTGATTTTTAATTAAATGTCAGATTATAATGCATTTCTTATTTGTATATAATATAGCATCTTTACAATAGTTTTCTTTTGTATTATTTTTATTAATTATTATTACAGCAAAAGTATGTATCACACTCTGTCTGATAGATATCCAAGCTGTATATGCTTTTATATGGCTTCTTTTTTTACTAAGTTGTAATTATTCTTAAATAAAGCAACTTACTATTATTATTATTATTATGTTCTATCTGCAGAGAATTATCAGTAGCTATAGATAGGTGTCTTAAATATTTCAAAAAATGGAGACCTAATGGTAGAAAGAGTGAGGCAATCTTTACTTGACACAGACCATATATCATGTCAAAATAAATAACTCGCCAAAACCATGGGCTAAGATAGTTAAATACCTTGGAGTCTATCTGCATTCATTATTTCATTTTAGTTTCCATATCGGAAAAAAATGCTAATAAGCATGGACCATCTTACTATTGTGATAGAAATTAAAAACAATGCCAAATATAATTATTACAAGGTTCTGTGCTTGGCCTGACTCATTTCCTGATATATTTATCATATCCTGAACGATTTATCGAGGAACCTAAACAAATGAGGAACATAGCTTTGTTTGTTGACGACGCAAAACTTTTATCATCTGATTGTTATGGTGAACATTAAAAGAACTTACTATACTAATATTAACTACAAGTTCCCAAATTACTCACCTAAAACATTACTTTCATATGTAAACTTCAGTATGTAGTCATACCTTTACATATGATTACGAACCTAAATCTAACATTTTCTGCCAACGATGCAGCACTCATCACAACTTATGGTTTAAGTGCTGCGGTGAATAGATTGTAAATGAGATTATTATTAAAATGGACTGTGTTTTCTGTCAATGGAAAATTAGGATCAATTGAAAAGCATATAGGATGTATTTATTTTTAAAAAAGTTGCTATCCTGAGCCTAATACTCTCTTACTAAATGACCTGGAAGTGTAGATTGATTTAAGAGACATCATCAAAGATGGGGACCAACCTATAAATACCTTCGCATAACTGTATCTACCACATTGTTGACTAAACGCTTCAAAGAAATAACATCTGCAGCAATGAGATCAATAGCTTTGTAATATACAGTAGGTTGATACAAAGTTAGCTCAGCATTGGAGGGTTGCAACCTAATATAAAACGTTAAACTTAAGTTTCAATGGAGTAGGAATTGCTAGGACAATTGTCACAAAAATTCAACGAACAAATGATGAAAGTTTATGTTGAACCTCAGATTGCATTATACACTATCAACCTGGAACCCTCGACAACTGGTTTCACTTCCTGACCACATGCCCTACATAATCAGAAGTCAGGTGCAAGTGGTTCAAACATTATACCTTACATGGGGATATGGCTCTGGAAAAAACAGTAAAAATTGATATGCACTAGTGAGAGAGGCAAATGAATTAAGAAATACTTTGAAATACATTGACAGGCAAAAAATTCCACCCAATTGATTTTTTTTTAATTTTCTCAATAAAAGAAAATTCTGCCTCATATTTGTCTCATTGTTTTTATCAATAAATATTTATTTAAGCTATGTTTTAAAATGGGAATCTCAATTAGATGTAAACACCTTAATCCTTAATTGAAAACAAGGATAAAAGATTTTTCGATGTTTTCTTTTTACAGAACTTAAAAATGATTTCAGTCTCATTTGAATTCTGAACCAATAAACTATTTCATCTTTGCTTTCTTAATTTCAATTTTTAAACATAAAAATGCCATTTAATGCTGAGGATGTTGCGCGTGATATGGCACTTATTGATGAAGGACGTTCCATCAGGTTTGCGGCTATTGCCATTGGAGTTCCCTACAAAACAGCAAGACACCGTTAGACGTTTTCAATAAACTACGTCATATCCATAGAAGGCCTGGCTCTGGGCACCCTAGGGTAACATAACCACAAGAAGACCGTTTTTTGACTTTAGAGTTTCGTGAAACTGGCAACTTATGTTGTTCAAGAGATTCATCAGCTCCAAGAAGTTTGTGGTGTCCAAATTTCTGAACACACTGCTTGCAAAAGATTAAAACAGAATGGACTGATGGCTTGTTAGTAAGAGGATCAGAATTGGCCTGAAAACACCGAACTGCACAGCTCGCATTTACTTGAGAACACAGCCATTGGTCTGCTGTACTTTTTGCAGATGAGTGTAGATTTGCTCTATGATGGGCGTAAAAGAGTGTGGAGAAGGTGAAAAAGGTACAAAGTCTGTAATTTTTCCCATAGCCAACCTTTTCAATGGAAAGTTGCATAGAGTTGGTTGTTGTTCATGGAGGGTCTTTGACGGTCACTCGCTATGTGGATGAAATTTTGGAACATCATGCATTGCCCATTCTCAATGAAATCAGTGGCAATCCTGTTCTAATGCCCATCCACATATCGCTCGCATAGTAGAAACATACCTTCCACAACATAACATCAGGGTCTTAGCCTGGCCAGCCCGTTCTCCAAACTGGAACCCCATCGAACATTTATGGGATGACCACAAAAGACAAATAAGAGCACTTCCTGATACACTCCATGATCTTGAAAAAACTCTTCGTGAAGAAAGGGCTAACCTCCAGCAAGAGATATGTCCAGACTGGTAGAAAGTATGCCAAGGTGAGTTAAAATGTAATTGAGGCAAGAGAAGGAAATACGCGATATTGAAATGTTATGTAAAAATCTAAAACAAATTTTATCTGTCCATTTGTTTTTGTCATTTTTCTAAACAATTAATTTTTTTAAATACTTTCTTAGACAAAGACTCAATTATTAAACGTTAAACTTTAATTTATTAAAATATAAGTTTAATATATTAAAATATATACAAATCAAATTCTATTACAAGTGGGTGAAATTTTTTGCTTGTCAGTGTATATGTATATCATGGGATAATGTCAATATAGTGCTTTTATTGTGTCTGTGGTTTGTTTGAAATCTTGCAAAAATCTATAAGTTTCAAAGTTTTAAGTAAATAAAAACAATGTTAGACAACATTATATTAAAATAATAATACAAACTATTAGGAATATAACAATAAAGTCTGTTTGAACATATGTACAGTACTACATTACGATTTTATGAATACGTTGACTACAAAGCGTATGGATCATCTTGGCCTGGAACTTCGTGGTATTTGATGTAGGTTTTCTTGTTTGTGAAGTCTTTCTTCCCTTCTTGCCAACCCCTGGCCGGGGCCGAATCGTAGTCGAATGATTGCTCATTTTTACCTACGAGCTGGCTTATTTCTCCGATGTCTTTTCTGAATGTGGACGAGACGACTTTCTCACCTGTGATGGGGTCCGTCACGTCTCCCATGGGATAGACGACCTTCTTCACCCGGTGCGTAACCAGTTTGGACATTTTCTGGGGCAGCTCTTCGACGAGGACGATATCACCGGTCTTGCACACTCGACCAGGGTCGTCGGCATACAAGAAAGACAAATTCTTGAAATACATGAGCAAATTTTCGTCCAACTCTAGCTTCGTCACGCAGATCTTGGACGCGTTGGTTTTCACCGATGGCACGCACTTCCCCAAAAGGAGGCCGATCGCCTTGCTCCCCATAATAACGTCAAGCAATCAAAAGCACTCGACAGTTACTTTATATAGATTAGGTTCGACGTGAGAGCCAGACCTCATTTGCGGAAGGTAACAAACTACCTGCTGATACCATCCGCCAACCTTCCTCGTGACCTCATCTCAAACGGGTATCGTCACGGGTCATATGTGACAAACAGCCCAATTATACATACATTAGCAATATCTACTGACTTTCGCAGTATGTATAAATTCCTAACTGACAGCCATTTTAGAGTCAAACAAGAATAATATTCAGAATTAAAAACAATACATGCAGGTGTACCACAAGGTAGCATATTAGGTCCACTACTTTATTTGTTATACACCAGTGATTTTCCGAAAATAGATGGAGTAAAAATTGCAACGTTTGCGGATGACAGCGGTGATATCAATAGGATTGACCATCAACCATTCAACCAAAATCCTTCAAAAGGCTTGTAATAAGATAAATGAATGGACACAAAAATGTCCCAACTCTCATAAACAATGGAACTATCATAGTATACAGTGGTACAGCTAAACTGAAAAATGGTACAACTTAAAAATGAAACTACCGGAATGTTAGAAAAAAGATTTACAGAAAACCAACAAAGAAGAGATTGTTTCCAAAATCCAATTATAAACACCATTAGAAGATTTTATCAATGATTTATTTACCTCTAATCCTTTAAAATGGACCAAATATTGTTGTAAGATAACCAATGTAGGATTGTCTAAAAGATAATTACAAATATTAAGGGTAGCTACTTTTTGCCTCTTAGCACATAAAGGAGCTATCATATTACGCTCATCCAACTTCTCTCTTTATAATATTACCACAAACTGTGACTACAATTGTATACATAAAACTGTTAATTCTCTAAACTTGGACCTCGTTTTTCCCCACTAAACACTGATGATTCATTGTAGTATTTCATAAAATTTGAATTGACTTAATGTCATTGAACACCCCAATCATATTAACTACGGAATCTAACTTTTCCAAATGGTTCTTTTTTGTATCCCGACACTTTAACCTTTATTTGGGTCATCTTCAGGGCAAAAAGTGGGGGTGCCCTGAAGATGACCCGAATAAAGGTCAAAACATCGGCAAAAAAAATAAAAAAGGTGTTTTTCTAAACCACCTCATTATTGACCGCTCCCCATGACTTCAACAAACTACGAAACAACAAGTCACTAAAAAACATACTAAAAATTGGAATTATTTCATGTTGAATGAAGCAGCTGGATTCAAACCTGGGCCATTTACCTTATAGTGATGAGTGCCACATCGCCATCTAAACCTTTATGGCCACCAAAGCCCCGTGAAAACATATTCACTTTGAAAACTTCAGTTGGATACATTGTAAAATAATGTATTTCTACCAATAAAGAGCTATTATTATTAACATTATTACTATTTGCAACAAGACATTGAGCTCCATATAGAGAGCACGCAGGAATGCCACCCGATTTGAGAACTGTGCTTGAGCTTGGCAGCGAGGGGGTCCTCTGTTCCCTTCCTTGGAGGAAGCCGGGTTGTATATAGTAATAATAGTTGTGTATATCTAGCTTGTGTTGAGCTGAGAGTGAACGTATTTATTAGTATGAATGAGTGATGGTGGAATATCGAGTACCCCATTGGGTTAGTTGTATAATATGGGTAAATATTGATGGAGGAATTGAAAATCGAATTCTCTCCGTACCCTCATTGAATGAATGATATGTGAAATAGGAGTAAATGAATTAATGAATGTACGTGCGTACAAGTAGGTTGGGAGTTGTATGCGTTGGCTGCTGAAGTGACCTAGCTGTAGACAGCACACCCCTCCCCCCGAGCACAACTTCAGTGGCTATATGGATTAGACTGAGGTCAGCCCCTAGACTGCTAACACCCGAGGTGATTCTCGAGTATGTTAGCAGTTTACTATAAATAGCAAAATCTGGAATTGCTGGTGGACTACAAGGACTTGTTTGTATGTATGGACATACATGTGCGGATTTGAGCCTATATAAATCCAAATCCAAACTAGGCATTGAGATGAAGTTCTGGGAATCAATGTGAATAGTATAGTTGGATTTTTCCCATTTCTTTAGCGTAAGATAAAATTGACCTTTGTTTGTATAACATTTTTTGAAGTTTGATGAATCAATAATTTAAAGTATAATTTTTATAAAATAAAAACTTTATCTAGCTGGGAAAACACATATTTTTTAAACTTCTAACTGTTCTAAGTGTAAATTTGTAAAAGGTAAGATAGATGTTTTATTTTCGTAACACTGATTCCATTAAAATTTGTATTTAATTTAATATAGGCAGACAGGGCTGAACCAAGCTGATTATATACATATATATGACTAAGATGACTATATTGGCTGCTGGGGAAATAATAGAATATTTATACTAACATGCTCACTAACCTGACTGCCAGCAGAGAGAGTTGAATTACACTTTGTAAACCCCTCCTGGTAAAAGAAAAAAAAATTAAGTTAAAATCAGAAATAGGTAGACAAGGTACATATCAAAAGTTGACATTATATAAATAAAATTTACCCTCTGAAGGCAACAATCCTTGCCTTTAAACAGCTACGATGAACCAGTTAACCGTGCACACTATTCAACACTCGCGGNAAACCAAAGATTACATTCTGTGTTGAGAATAATTTAAATGTAGTTTACTTATGAAATTATCTATCAGATCCCACAAAAAATGGTATTAAATGTAACAATAATTAAAAAAAGAGATGAATACGATTTATTGTACAAACATGACAATTAATTCTGGAAAATCTATGTAATTTTTTTTAAACCTTCAATGGCAATTTTTCGTCAGCTAATAAAATGGAAATTTTTAGTAGCCCTATATGTTTAGCGATCATAATTGACTATATTAATTATTCTTTTTACCTAAGGTCTTGATTGAGATGAAAGAAGTTGGTGTCACGAGCAGGATTCTAACCCATGACCTTCGGCTCAATAACCGCCTCGCTATACTAACCACTTGTGCTCGTCATGATAGCTCAAGTGGTTAGAGCAGCGGCATATTGAGCCAAAGGTCTTGGGTTCGAATCCCGCTCGTGACACTAGCGTTTTAATCTCAATAAAGACCGTACATAAAAGGAATAATAAACTGAAATTTCTAATAGCTTTGATATGTAGTAGCATGCCAAATGTACAATTGTAAATGGGGTGTGTATTATTGTAAAGAGGATTCATTTCAGAATTTAAAAAAGCCTTGACGCTGTGGTTGTATTTACTCGCTACAGTCAATTCTGATGATGAATTTAGTCAAGTTAAAGTTAATTATTTGGAGAAGTTTTTGAAAGTTTATCAGGTTTCAAGTGCGTCTATATTTAATGTAATTCGAAATTTGTAATAATCTACAGCAAAAATGGGAAATGAAATTCTGTGTAGTTTGACTTATGTGTATGCTGAACACTTATAAGAAATAGAAATGATAAAGGATGTTGTTTAATCCTTTATTAAAGTTGGTTCTTACTCACAGTTAATTATTTTCGATTATGCGGATTTCGTACTTATAGCTCATCAATAGGTTGAAGGAGATACAACCGCGTCTCTCGACACGAATTGTAAGAGTGAAACCGTTACAGCCGATTTCCCGCCAACGAGACTTTCCAATTAGAAGCTGGGTTTTATTGCCGCTCAATTTTGAACGTGCGAAAAGCGGGAATTATAAAACAACTAAATATTACCTTAATAAATACTGTTTGACTAAATGCTGATTTATTAATTTAATTTTAATTGTATGTATTAATTGCTAAAAAGACATACAAATTAATCACTAATTTAGAATTATTTTCTTACTGTATTTATTTATTTTGTTTTATTTTTCTATTTTTTATATGTTTTATTTATTACTATCTCTGTACAAAATATTCATTGCAGAAATAAACAGCTCAAAAATGATTAGGGATATTTATAATTTATTCTTATTCAATTAATTTTAATTAAATTAACCGAAAAAACAAAAAAATTTTAATCCACATTTTTAATAACCGATTTACTTAAGAATAGTAAACAGATTGCTCATTTTGTAAACTAACACCTTTGCTCATCTGTTCTCCATTTTAATCCAGTTGTATTCTCTTTAGCCATGGAACAACATCATTTTGAACCAGATGTTCACAGTATTATTGTGAGAATGAGATATTGAGGTCACCGGCTAGTGAATATCACAGTTGGCGTTTCTGAGAGTGTGGTCTCCCAGGCTTTAGATTGATTCTGAGAGACTGGAAGTACCTATAGGAGGCCTGGTAATGGATCTCAGTGCATTAGGGTGCTAAGGGGGGATAGAAATATTGTCATTGTTGCAAAATGAAACCCTTTCCATAGTGCCTGCCAGATCCTAAATGAAGTCTAAGATTTTTTTTGGCAAGGAACAAGCAATTTGTAATTGTTTGCCTCACATCGTATGCCTCTTTGAGAGGACCTGCACCAACAGCCCAGCACCAGCAACTCAGGAGAATATGGTGCAGCGAGCGCCTAGAAGAGAACACCAAATGGAATGCTGTTTTATTTACTGATGAGTCACATTTCTGCCTGTACAGTAATAGCAGGCACCGAAGTGTCTACCGAGAACAGGGGATGCGTACAATGCCCCAGTCCGTACTCCCTTCAGTGCAGTATGAAGGAAGCGGCGTAGTCTGGGCTTGGATTTACACTGGAGGACAAACTGGACTACATATTGTTGAAGGCAATCTCGCCTTAGTCTGTTATATCCAAGAAATTATCAAGGAATGCATCCCTCAAACCAGACATCTGTTTGACAGGGATTTTCCATTTCTGGACGGCATTGCCAGACTTCATAAAAGCAGTTAATCATCAATGATTAGAAACCCTGGGAATTGCCGGTGGACTATGATTATGTTTGTACATACATGTGTGGATTTGAGTCTATATAAATCCAAATCCAAATCCAAACTAGGCAAGAGATGAAGTTCTGGGAATCAATGTGAGCAGTATAGTTGGATTTTTCCCACTCATTTGGCACAGGATAAAATTGATCTTGTACAATATTTTCCTAAATTTGATGTATGTATAAATTAAGGTTTTATTTTAAAAAAATAAAAACTATCTAGTTAGGAAAACACATATTTTTTAAACTTCTAGCTGTTCTAAGGTAACTAACTGTAAATTTGTAATAGGTAAGATAAATGTTTAATTTTTGTAACACTGATTCCATTAAAATTTGTATTTAATTAGACAGGGTTGAACCAAGATGACTTTTATGTATATGACTATGATGACTATATAGCCTGTTGAGGAAATAATAAAATATTTATACTATCATGCTTACTAACCTGACTGCCACAGCAGAGAGAGTTGAATTACACGTTGTAAATCCCTCCTAGGAAAAGGAAAAAAATTAAGTTAAAATCATAAATAGGTAGACAAGGTACGTATAAAAAGTTGAAATTATATAAATAAAATTTACCCTCTGAAGGCAACAATCCTTGCCTTTAAACAGCTACGATGAACCAGTTAACCGTGCACACTATTCAACACTCGCGGAACAACTTAACGCACTGTTTAAATAGCACTTTGTGAAAATGTAGGAAACAATATAAAAATGGATCAATTCGACCTTGAGAAAAGAAAATTACAAGAAATTTTATAAGCCTACAATAAATTAAATGTTGTTAACGTACAAAATTATCTATCAGATCCCATAGAAAAGTGTATTAAATTAAAACATTAACTTAAAAAAGAGAGGAATATGATATATGAGAGAGGAACAAACTCTAAGTACAATTATGGAAAAAAAAATTAAGGATATTTCTATTAAAGAATTTGTAAAAAATAATATAATAGAGCACATAAATATATGCATACTATCTAATTTTTGTAAATTGAATAATCCATTTTGTGGTTACCAATAGGGGTCTCCATTATCCCAACTTTGTGCAGATATATTCATGGATAACTTTGAAAAAATTATTTTCAAATCAAATAACAAATTAATTCAATCTGTCCTTTTTTGGAAACTCTAGGTAGACGATATTTTTTTTATACAGTTGGAACCTTAGGGATCTCAAAAAATTCTTCCAATTAATTAATTCTTTACACCCTAGTATAAATTTTACATTGGAAATAAATAAACATGGTTGTTTAAACTTGTTAGACTTAGAATTGCTTATAATACACAACCTAATTGAAATAGACATATACAGAAAACCGACTGTAGACACTATGATACCAGCAGATTCTTCTCACCCATGGAACCCAAAAGCTGCTGCTGGATTCATTTGGCTCATTGATTGTATGTTGAAACTCCCATTAACAACTACTAATTGTAAAAAAGAATTACAAACAATTAAAATCTTGACTAAAATCAATGGATATCAAGAAATGATTATTGATAGGCTGCTAGTAAAAGTAATAAAAAAAAGGTTCACAATAAACTTAATTGTAATGATTGCGACATTAAATATATAGGACAAAGCGGCAGAGAAATTAAAATGAGAGTTAAGGAACACTTGCCTACATCGAAACATTTTCTGAATTTAAGGACCATTTCAATTTCAATTTAAATACAAAGGGGGGACTAGATTGATTTGAGAAATTTGAAATTAAAAAATGTAAAATTAAACATGGTGTTAAATGCATGATAAATGGCCTTGTGACCTATCTTGACTCACCCAATCAAATAAAAGAGAGTTCCAGCACTGGTTTATTTCTGTCCCCACTGCCTCCTGGTTTGACAAATCTGTGAGATTTTTATATAAATATACTAAACTGCTGAAAAATGGCTAGCGATATTGCCAATTTTGGAGTATTTACTTTCTCTAGCATTTTTATTTTATTTTTATTATAAATTGCATTAAAATTTATTAGAAATTATTGTTTTTTACTGAAGGAAAATTTTTGAAAATACAAAATAAAAGGTTTTAATTTCATTATTTTGTTTATTGGACACAATAATTTTTTTAAACAATTAATACCGAGTATAATTTCCTCTATTAGCTAAAACCTCTGTGCACCTGTTAGGCATACTGTTAATAAGGTTATCAATTTCATAAGGAATTTCACTCCATGGTTGTTGCAATGCTGTACTCAGTTTTTGCAGGTCAACTAGCTGCGGGTGGTGATCAAAAAGCCTTCTCTGCAATGCATCCCACATGTGCTCAATGGGATTAAGGTCTGGAGACCATGGAGGAAGGAGCAGATGGTAAATTCCCAAATTTTCTAATCATTGATGATTAACTGCTTTTATGAGGTCTGGCAATGCCATCCAGAAATTGAAAACCCCTGCCAAAGAGATGCCTGGTTTGAGCATTCCTTGATAATTTCTTGATATAACGGACTAAGGCGAGATTGCCTTCAACAATATGGAGTCCAGTTTGTACCGCCTCTTTCATAGTGCACTGAAGGGAGTACGGACTGCGGCATTGTACGCATCCCCTGTTCTCGGTAGACACTTCGGTGCCTGCTATTTCTGTACAGGCAGAAATGCGACTCATCAGTAAATAAAACAGCATTCCATTTGGTGTTCTCTTCTAGTTGCTCGCTGCACCAAATTCTCCTGTGTTGCTGGTGCTGGGCTGTTGGTGCAGGTCATCTCAAAGAGGCATACGATTACAAATCGTTTGTTCCTTGCCAAAACATCTTGTACTTCATTTAGGATCTGGCAGGCACTATGGAAAGGGTTTCATTTTGCAGCAATGACAGTATTTCTATCCCCACCTTAACACCCTAGTGAACTGAGATCCATTACTGGGCCTCCTATAGGTACTTCCAGTCTCTCAGAATCAGGCTAAAGCCTGGGAGACCACACTCTCAGAAACGCTAACTGCGATATTCACTAGCCATGGCCTCAATGTCTCATTCTCACAATAATATTGTGAACATCTGGTTCAAGATGATGTCATTCCATGGCTAAAGAGAATACAACTGGATTAAAATGGAGAACAGATGAGCAAAGGTGTTACTTTACAAAACGAGCAATCTGTTTTTCTATTCTTAAGTGAATTGGTTATTAAAAATGTGGATTAATATTTTTTTGATTTTTCGGTTAATTTAATTAAAATTAATTGAATAAGAATAAATTACAAATATGAATATGAATATTTTGTACATATAGCAATAAATGAAACAAATAAAAAATAGATAAATAAAACAAAATAAATAAATACAGTAAGAAAATAATTTTAAATCAGTGATTAGTTTTGTCTTTTTATTAATTAATAAATACAATTAAAATTAAATGAATAAATCAGTATTTAGTCAAACAGTATTTATTAAGATAATATTTAGTTGTTTTATAATTCCCGCTTTTCGCACGTTCAAAATTGAGCGGCAATAAGACCCAGCTTCTAATTGGAAAGTCTCGTTGGCGGGGAATCGGCTGTAACGGTTTCACTCTTACAATTCGTGTCGAGGGACGCGGTTGAAACTCCTTCAGCCTGTTGATGAGCTTTAAGTTCGAAATCCGGATAATCGAAAATAATTAACTGTGAGTAAGAACTAACTTTAATAAAGGATTAAACAATATCCTCACCCCACCTTTATCATTTCTATTCTCTTATAAATGTTCAGCATAGGTTTCTCACATAAGTCAAACTACGCAGAATTTTATTTCACACTTTTGCTGTAAATTATTACAAATTTCTAATTACATTAAATATAGACACACTTGAAACCTGATAAACTTCCAAAAACTTCTCCAAATAATTAACTTTAACTTGACTGCACTTCCGATTCAAAATCAGAATTGATTGTAGCGAGTAAATACAACCACAGCATACCCCATTTACAATTGTACATTTTGCATGCTACTACATCAAAGCTATTAGAAATTTCAGTTTATTATTCCTTTTATCTAAGGTCTTTATTGAGATTAAAACTCTAGTGTCACGAGCGGGATTCGAACCCAGGACTTTTGGCTCAATATGCCGCTGCTCTAACCACTTGAGCTATCATGACGAGCACAAGTGGTTAGTATAGCGAGGCGGTTATTGAGCCGAAGATCATGGGTTAGAATCCAGCTCGTGACACTAACTTTTTCATCTCACTCAAAACCTTAGGTAAAAAGAATAATTAATATAGTCAATTATGATCGCTAAACATATATGGGCTACTAAAAATTTCCATTTTATTAGCTGACAAAAAATTGCCATTGAAGGTTTAAAAAAAATTACATAGATTTTCCAGAATTAATTGTCATGTTTGTACAATAAATCGTATTCATCTCTTTTTTTAATTATTGTTACATTTAATACCATTTTTTGTGGGATCTGATAGATAATTTCATAAGTAAACTACATTTAAATTATTCTCAACACAGAATGTAATCTTTGTTTTTAAAATATGATGTAATACCCTCAATAATATACTCATCAGAACAAAACAACATCAGAACAAGCAATTTGTGGGAATCTTGTCTTAAATTTTCCATGAAATTGATCAATCCTCTTTACTACATTGTGCTCCAGTGTGGGGTCTAAGATATCTTGGTTTACTGGATCAGGCCGATGTAAATATCTTTACAGATTTGTTTCAGTTGATAAAAACCACCCTGAACTATATAATTTCTATTGAAACTGGTGTAAGTCATATTGCAGCGTTTGTCTTTTAGCCCTGCCCTGTGATGGTTATGTAAGTTACTGGCTATGAGTCCAGATAGACTACACCTAATTTGTTACAATAGACTCCTGGTATTTGGCTACTCATCATCAAACAGGACCCAGTACAATTGGGTTACACAGATAAAGAGACTGTTTTCAAAAATAGAACTTGTGATCCCGACAAGATGTAAATGAACTGACCCATGGTATAATTTATTTTACGGATGTATGAGAACTCCTTAAAAGAAAATGACGCGTTAAATTAACAGAATCTAATTATAGTAGTTATTACTCACAAATGATACAGAATCCTCATTTTCCTAGTCCCTACCTATTGAACAGGACTCCGTTTGAGGTAAATAAAGTCGTTTTCCATTCCCGTACTTGTAGTAAATATTTTGGAGAACCTTTCACATATTTTATTCAATTACCCAATTTATGAACTTCCTTTCTTGGTTAGCAGGAGTTGATTGTAGGCAGCAACTCCAACACAGCAAGCCTTGTGCATATACTGAATGGATCTCATGTAAACATTTGTATGGTGTATACCACATTATGTCACAAGCTATGTGAATTAGGTCTAACTTTATTACAACTTTGTTTTGTTTAACGTATTGTATCATGATATGTTACTGTTTTTGAACCGATGTATATACATATATATTTTGATATTGAATATGTGAACGAATATTCAGAATGTCAGGGTCCCTGCATGTATTCAATCATAATTAAGCTTGCATGTAATAAATAAATAATAATACATTTATTTTTTTTCTAGGTGGTGTTGATCCATTTTTATATCTTTTCCTACATTTTCACAAAGTGCTATTTAAACAGTGCGTTAAGTTGTTCCGCGAGTGTTGAATAGTGTGCACGGTTAACTGGTTCATCGTAGCTGTTTAAAGGCAAGGATTGTTGCCTTCAGAGGGTAAATTTTATTTATATAATGTCAACTTTTGATATGTACCTTGTCTACCTATTTCTGATTTTAACTTAATTTTTTTTTCTTTTACCAGGAGGGGTTTACAAAGTGTAATTCAACTCTCTCTGCTGGCAGTCAGGTTAGTGAGCATGTTAGTATAAATATTCTATTATTTCCCCAGCAGCCAATATAGTCATCTTAGTCATATATATGTATATAATCAGCTTGGTTCAGCCCTGTCTGCCTATATTAAATTAAATACAAATTTTAATGGAATCAGTGTTACGAAAATAAAACATCTATCTTACCTTTTACAAATTTACACTTAGAACAGTTAGAAGTTTAAAAAATATGTGTTTTCCCAGCTAGATAAAGTTTTTATTTTATAAAAATTATACTTTAAATTATTGATTCATCAAACTTCAAAAAATGTTATACAAACAAAGGTCAATTTTATCTTACGCTAAAGAAATGGGAAAAATCCAACTATACTATTCACATTGATTCCCAGAACTTCATCTCAATGCCTAGTTTGGATTTGGATTTATATAGGCTCAAATCCGCACATGTATGTCCATACATACAAACAAGTCCTTGTAGTCCACCAGCAATTCCAGATTTTGCTATTTATAGTAAACTGCTAACATACTCGAGAATCACCTCGGGTGTTAGCAGTCTAGGGGCTGACCTCAGTCTAATCCATATAGCCACTGAAGTTGTGCTCGGGGGGAGGGGTGTGCTGTCTACAGCTAGGTCACTTCAGCAGCCAACGCATACAACTCCCAACCTACTTGTACGCACGTACATTCATTAATTCATTTACTCCTATTTCACATATCATTCATTCAATGAGGGTAC
>NW_019392982.1:0-132419 GCF_000648675.2 Cimex lectularius | reverse complement strand
CCATTTCATTTGTCGCCGAGAATCAAATAGATTACACGGCATTTGAAAAATGGCAAAAAGGAGGGAAAATTCAAAAGGTTGGGTTTAGGTGGGAAGTTAGTGTCCGAGTGGATGGAA
This sequence comes from Cimex lectularius, assembly GCF_000648675.2. Lineage (NCBI taxonomy): Eukaryota > Metazoa > Arthropoda > Insecta > Hemiptera > Cimicidae > Cimex > Cimex lectularius. The sequence continues at coordinate 132,302 of NW_019392982.1, read as the reverse complement.
GTCAAGATAGCTTAAGTGGTAGAGCAGCGGCGTATTTAGCAATACCCTACATAAAGATTAATTAATTTAATTAATAACTTAAATTAGTAAATGTTAAAATTTACTGACAAATTGAAATGCATGGTACGATAAAATTAAATATTGATATTACATAGAACAATTTCGACTTCTGAATGGCATCATGATGATAATAATTTACTGTTATTTCATTCTTTATTCTTATTTAATTAACTGATTAATTAACAGTTATAATTTTGAAGGCCGATCACAATTTATAATTATTCAGAAATCGTGAGATGCGGTCTGGTGTGATGTAGGTTTCAGAAAAACATTTTCTTTATCGTGCCAAAGTTTCGATCTTTATTGAGATCATCTTCAGGGCTCAAAGTGTTTGTCTTCTGTGTAATTGGGCCATTCTTACGTGTCGTGTTGAGAGTGCCCAGCATTCAAACCTTCAGTCGTGATCAATGGAAAAATGTTTAATATACACATTGAATTAAGAATTCCTCTTAAAATAAAAATGAAAGTTCTCCGTGTTGACGGGCAATCAAAACAGAAAAGAGAGTATATTTTTTCTCTGGCTTATACAAATGTAAAAATATTTTTATAAGGAGATCGGGGTAATAGTTCCAAAGAGCTTCCAAAATATTCTCCGTGATAGCAACCATTACCAGGTAATTTACAGTCCCGCGCTCTGGATTTGACGTTATCCAAACACTGTATTTTTTTCTTTTTAATCAGATAACTCGTATCTTTTACGTCAGGGTTGAAAACACGGCCCGGTTTATAATTCGCTTCTCAGGTCGGCGTATTATCTGGGTGCGTAACGTGACGTAAGAGAAAAATATTGTTGCGCCGTCACGGTTTTTCTCGCCGACGGGGGGTGGGATTTTGTCCGCGACGATAGCGACAACACTGATTTAAACTAAACAGAGGGTCCGGCAAAAACAAAAAAGTACCCAAGAATTCATCGCGATATTAAATTCTTGTGGGCCGTGTTTGCATATTGTCCCCGGGTCATAAATACTGCCGTAGGCTCATGGCAGTAGAACGGAAAATAAATGTTTTTAGACAATTGAGATATCGCTTTGTTTTACTGCTCTATTAATTGAAATAGTTTCGATAATTTATGATCCGGTACTTTCACTTTTCAATTTCAACCGCCCTTGGAAGTTTAATTCCTTCCAGACAAAAAATATTTGTTGAGTTACTTGAACCGATTCTTTACAATGAAAACACGACAAGGTGTGGTTTGTTTTGCATCCCCTGTCACGTTCCTAGGCAGGAATTTTCAACCCTTCTGACTTGCCAATAAATAAAAAAGTTTACAAACGGTTAGCCAAGAAAACGTGTTTGCAAAAAAGTTGAATTGTTCTTAAGTCCATAGTTGTAAAAGTGGGGCCGAGGAAAGTCGTTTAAGTTTTTTCCTGAATGAAATCAGCATCTAGCACACTAACAAGATAATTTCATCAGGGCTGTACTTATGGACGAAAACGCCTGAAAATCTAAGGAAACGCCCCTTTGCTTATTACACATCTTTCCTTATTAAAAAAGAATACAATTTCCGTCGGTTTTTTAGGAATAAAGACGCAAACAAGCTTAACAAGAAACATTTTGAAAAGTGTGTCCATTTCACACCCAACGAAAACGATCTAGTTTGGTCAAAAATGTAACGAACGGCAAGTAATATAAATATTGATTTTAATTATTTATCATTTCTTTAATTTATATTTCGTGTATTACGGTGAAACAGGATTATCCTCGATTAACATGATTTGAAGTATTACTAATTTCTTATTTTCTTAATTTATTTCAATGGTCTTAATAATTCCTTCTACATTTTCAAAGTTGCACTGGTTTATAAGATAAACCTTCATTTATTGTGTATCTTTTTATTTATTTATTTTTTTATTTTTTTTTGACCGGGACTTCCGACATCTAGGTCATTTCAGCCCACCAACTAAGTCTACATTCTATTTACCCTTTCAAACACTACATTCATAAAAATAGATACATTCATACACATAAATACATCCATACAGTACACTCATTCCGTTTGGTCGGTGGAGTACTTGATATTCCTCCACCGACCATATACTCAAACTAATCTAGATTGGGGTCGATGGAGTACTTTTATAAATATTCCGCCATCGACCCCGAACACACACTCATACCCTCTCAACATTCGAGTGGCGATGATGACGTTATATTTCACCCTCACCCCTCGCCATTCACGCTAATAAATACATGCACTCAGACAAAACATATAGACACACAACACATAAGACATATTATATACAATAAAAAAAATTCCCCTAAAAAGCGGAACAGGGGACCCAAAAACTCGAGTACCATTTTCAGATTGGATGGCATGCCTACACGCTCCATGTAGGAAGCCAAGGCATGACGTGTTTCAAGTATGTGGGACACATCGAACAACCTTTCTCTGCATCTTGTTATTTATTACATTACAGTTTGATCTTAGTTAAAAGATTCGTCATTTATATTTTTCATTGATTTAATTAGGTACATATAGACAAAAAATTATTTGTATGAAAATTGTGTTATATATATATTATATAAATTATATAAATTACATTCATTCCTATAAGTTAACATAAACACAACACTCGATGCAAACCTAGAAGTCTTGTCATATTCACTCCCCCACTCAATTAAAATATATATATATTTTATTTTTTATTTTATTTATTTATTGTTTTTTTTTTAAATTGAGTGGAGGAGTGAATATGACAAGACGTCTAGGTTTGCATCGAGTGTTGTGTTTATGTTAACTTATAGGAATGAATGTAATTTATTAGCGTGAAAGCAAAAGATTGCTTAACCTCGCCGGATGAGTATGGAGTACTCCGGGGCGGGTGTGTGACGTCAAAGTCAAGGGAATCAAAGTAAATTATTTGCCAGATTGGAATGGGTTAGAACCACTACGAGAAATATTGCGTGCTCTCTGGTGAGTGAATGAGACCAGATGGTGTATGTACGTTGTATTATATGTATTCTGTACTTGACAACATGAGGTAAATGAGGGCGTAAAATTTTAGAAATTAGACTTAGTTTTCATATAAAAGCGGTTAGTCAGTAACATAGAGGCTGTAGGCTAAAAATATGCGAGAAGGACCAGAAAAGGATGTAAAAAAACGCAGAGGGCCGGCGATGACCGCATATGTTTGTCGGCCTCTAAACGTCCCACATTATTATTACTTCAATGAATTATTCTTTTTATCTAAAGTCTTGGTTGAGATGAAAAGGTTAGTGTCACCAGTGATCAGGTCGTGCGTTCAAATTCCGCTCGTGACTTTTTCATCTCAACCAAGACCTTAGATAAAAAGAATAATTAATTGAAATATTTAATACAAATACTTATGACCGCTAAACACGTGTGGATTATTATTATTATTATTATTATTATTTATTTTTTTATGTTGTTATGTTTGTTTCGCCAGCATTATTCATTTCATTATACACTGCCAGGCTAAAATTTCCACCTAAGTGATTTTTTTTTTCATTTTCTCGATAAAAGAAAATTCTGCCCTTCATTTGTCACATTGTTTTTATCAATAAATATTTGTTTTAAATTGGGAATATCAACTAAACATGAACACACTTAATCCTTAAACAAAAACAAGGATAAAGGATTTTTCAATGTTTTGTTATTACGGAATTTAAAATATTCATTCAGTCTCATTTGAATTCTGAAGCAATAAACTGTTTAGTTTCGAAATTTGTTTTCCCAATTTCAATTTTTACACTTAAAAATGCCTCTTAGTTCTTAGGATGTTGTGCGTGGTATGGCACTTGATGATGGACGTTCCATCAGGTATGAGGCTAATGCCATTGGAATTCCCTACGAACTCTGCGAGCCGCCGTTAGACGTTTTCGAGAAATTGGGTTCTACCATAAAAAGCCCGGTTCTGGACGCTCTAGGGTAATAAAACCACAGAATGACCGTTTTTTTACTTTGAGAATTTTGCGAAACCGTCACCTTACTGTTGTTCAAGCGATTCATCAGCTCCAAAAATTTCGATGTGTCCAAATTTCTCAACGCACTGCTCGATGAAGATTAAATCAGTATGAATTGATGACTCTTTGCCCGTAAGAGGACTAGAATTGAAGACCACACAGAGTTGCAGGGCTCGCATTTGCTGGAGAACACAGCCATTCGTCTTTGGACGATTGGTCTTCTGTACTTTTTACAGATGAGTGTAGATTTGCTCTACGATCTCCAGATGGGTGTGAAAGATTGTGGAGAAGGCGAAATGAAAGGTACGAAGCTTGTAATTTTTCCCAGAGCCAACCTTTTCAACGTAGCTCAGTGATAGTGTGAGCGGCAATTTGAATGGAGTGTCCTCCAAAATTAGTTGTTATTCGTGAAGGGTCTTTGACGGCCTCTCGCTATGTGGATAAAATTTTGGAACATCATGCGTTGCCTATCCTCGATGAAATCAGCGACAGTCCTATTCTAATGCACGATAATGCTAGCTAACCTCCAGCAAATAGACTTTCCAGACTGGTAGAAAGTATGCCAAGGCGTCTTCGAGATGTAATTAAGACAAGAGGAGGAAAACGCGATATTAAAATGTTAATTAACAATTTAAAACAAAATTAAAATAAATTTTATCTGTTCTTTTTTTTTTAATTTTATTTTTTTCATTTTCCTTAGCAATTTCTTTTTTTTACTTTTTTAAACAAAGAATCAATTATTAAACGTTATAAAACGTGAAACGTTGATTAATACATAAAAACATATACAAATCAAGCCATATTACAAGTGGGCGGAATTTTTTGCCTGTCAGTGTATCATCGTATCTTTATTATAGAGTACTTAATTATATTTTAAAACGAGAAATAAAATATGATAATTGATTTTTATTGTAAGAAAACATTCAGACAAAAGGAAATTTCCCTTTTTAATTTCTCTCGGGTCAGATTTTTACATTCCTTCAAATTAGGTTCCACGTTGAATAAACTAATAACAAGGAGCCTAAGCCAGCCAAAGCCCGGTCAGAGTACGACATTATTTATAATTCAGCCCCGTCTCTAATTGCTATCTTGCCAAAGGGAAACCGTAAGCTACTGGTAAAAGAAAGGGTTCCTCCTGCGAGGGCGAAATCCTCCTTTTCAAAAGATCTCCGCCCGTGCTTAGCTATGCACAAAAGGTTTATACATTTATAACTAACAGTAACAAATATAGCTGATTCTTAGAGGATTAACCGTGGAGAGGAAATATTTTGTTTTTGACTTCGCCAAATAAAGAAAGAATAAAAAATAGGAATTTCTGCTTAAAACCAAAGAGCTGTCTTAAGTCTGCAGTTTCTAAAAAAAATTGAAAGTGTTTTATTCCTTGATTATTTTTGTCCGCTTGTCATTGCTACATATCATGGTCAAATGCTATTCCGCAAATGACGATTTTCAGTAATTTCGTGCGTTTGCCTACCCTTGAGATTAAAATTGCCCCCTTACAATTGAGATTAAAATTCAAAAATTATATACAAATAAACCCTAATACAATGAGAAGACAGCAGTATGACCAACTCGGGGAGGACCATGCTTGTGTTATGATGAAAATGGTGTTCTATGTTGACGAAAACCGAAATTGAACAGCAAAGACACTGACCACCTCATAAAACCAGTTATGATAAGAATTATTCAGGTTTTCAAGAAATTGTAGAATAGTAATGGTGTCAGATATCTAAGGCTAGAAATTAAAAACAGATGGCAAAAACGGGCGGACCGTGATTATCTGAGTGAAAATGCAAATTGAGGAGAAATATCCATTTTTATCCTCAGCAGGAGCCCATTCGAACTGCAATCTCAAAATTGTTACTTTCATAGAACTCCGCATAAAATCTTTCTGAGGGTGGGTCAGGTGCGGTCCAGAAAAAGTTCCAAAATAAATTGATTAAAAAAAATTAGTTGTTATAAAAAGTTCAATAAACCAACTTCCGATCACGACATGAAACAAATAGACTGTGAAGGAAAAAAGGAGAAAAAACAAGTGAATGAAAACGTATCGTTATTTTCATTAAAAATACATAATACATATCAAACTTTCATTAATGTTATTACATGTTTTAAGGAATGTATGAACTGTGTAAATCTATATAAAACACATTAAAGTGTTAGCTGCGACATGGCCGGCAACCTTTCTTCCCAGTTCCTACGAAATATATAATAGAAACTACAAGAGAGTAGATGTAGTGCTGCTTTGAAGTTTAATAGCTTTTAGAAGAAGACGAATCTATTATCCTCAGTAATTATAATAAACTTTTCGAATTAAACTTTAATTAATTATTGTTTCGCGAAACAGTTACAGTGCAGTTTGCACCTGACCTTTAGAAGTTGGGTTGGTTGGGGGATGTATTAATGAATTCCGCTCGCAATACCCCTTTCCGCATATTTTATCGCATCTTAATTAGGTACACGGCGATGCCGGGCGAACTTTGTTGTTTCAATGTAAACTTTTCTTCTGAAAGTTTCACGTAGGGCTGTTGGATTGTGTTTCGACGTGTGACTATTTTTTACAACCTGATAATTTTCCTTTTCCGAAGCTGAAGAAGTGAGGAACCGATCGTATTTCTTACCCCTAGGATGTAAGGGGCGCATCTTCGAGAAGATAAAAACGCGAAAGTTTCTGCGAAAGGCGGGGCGCTTCGGAGGGGAGTGGATTGATGAACCGCGGACTTTCTTCTCTCCGGCCCCCTTTTCTCTGCCGCGGCACAATTAGGCGGAAACGAATTTTATACAAATTACCGATATCAATTTCTTCTTCCCTGTGTCGCTGAACCGGGCGATTCCCATTTCACGAGGAGCCCTGATAAATGAAGATGTTTTCCTAGAGGGCTCTAATGGCGCTATTGAAGCCGAGGGACCTTAATTTAACGAGGAAACAAAAATAAACCCTTATCTCGGTTCATTTGTTATCATTCGCATATTTTAAAACCGAGGGGGAAGACTCATAAATTCATTGTCTGCAATCAATTCGCCAGACAGCGTAAAACGGTCTTCCTCATAGCACCGAACAGCCCCTCCAGATTTCATTATTCACGGTTTCGATTAAATATTTATTATTAGCCCTTCTACCCATCTTAGAAAACATTCGCTTTCAGTTTTAATTATGTACGACATGAATAATGCTTTTTTGAAAAGGCCATTCGAGTGATGAGCAAAACGAAACGGGCTTGCTATTTTATTTGAGATGCTATAAGTAAAATCCTTGCTGCATGTGGAATTTACCTTATTGATCTCAACAGGAAAAACACAATTTTAAAAATGTCGTCTTAATTTATTTTATAATCCCGCCTTTAAACACAATCCCAAATTTTCCATTTCTTTAAATTTTTTGTTGTTTTTTCATTATGCTATATTGTCCTAAATCAAGTAAAAAAATACTTCCTATAAACTTGTTTGTGCCATGATGATATACAAGCAATTCACAGAAGTAGATTAATGAAGAACAGAAGTATTTTAATGCAGTTTCTTGTCACTTTGGTTTGCCTACTTTGACAGTTTTGGTATATCAGATGAGTTTCGGCTTCTCGCCATGTTCAGTGGTGTGATCGATTTTCCTTAAAGGCGGGTCACAGTCTCTTGAAACCAAAACGCGTTTGACAAGCAAAACAGCGCGAATAGCCAAACGATCAGAAGCCAAACTACGATATTAGTATTGCAAAGTTACAAATAGCTGGACTAACTAATATGTTACACTTAACAATGAAAAAAATTAATTAAATTTCGTGGTCCGATTGACCAAATAACATCTTACAATTAATTAATCTTTATTTAAGATTATTTGGTTGAGATAAAAAAGTTCGTATCACGAGCGGGATTCGAACCCACGACTTTCGGTTAAATACGCCGCTGCTCTACCACTTGAGCTATCGTGACTTCGATCCACTCGGTCACCAACTTCCCACCTCAACCCAACCTTTCGAATTTTACCTCTTTTTTGCCATTTTTCAAGTTATCGAGTGGATCGAAATCACGATGGCAAAACTAGCGAAGATAGGCAGACTAAAAGACTGGAAAAAATAAAAATACCCAACACATCGCAAGTAGAAATATCACAATTTATTTTTATACTCTCCTGTTATCATTTTAGAATTTTTTTTTCTTAGTTAATAATTTACGTTGTATAATATTGATTTTTTACAAGGACTTAAAAAAAGAACGTCAGAAAAAAGGAATCTTCTTCTAGATCACTATGGCAAACATCTTCTGTATTTTATCACAAGGCCAAATATTTTCCTCCGATCCACTCTCCATTGTTCGTCCCCCGTGTGGAGGAGAGTGGAAAAAAGACTACTTGAGCCGGCGGTAATTAGAGAAGGGGCGGAGCGGCGGTAATACCTGTGCCGAAGAGATAAGGGAAGAGGTCTACGGCCGGGGGCATTGTTGTCCGAGACAATGGGACACATATTGGATGACTCCAGTGACAATTTAGGGTAAATGTCACCGAGGCCGGGTCACGCAAAGCGTTATCTCGATGGTCAGGCATGTTTGATCTCGATGGTCCGGATCGGTACTGATAACGCTTCAATCACGCCGCCTCCACCCCTTTGCAATACCCTGGTAATTATTGCTTCTATTAACTCGAACGCCGCACTTCGTATCGGGATTCATTAAGGCACCTGTATTACCTGGAAATTGGAAAAGCCATCACTGCTTAATGCTCGATTCAGATGGTTTATCGGCTTAATGTGTTACAATCCCGTCTAGTGATTGTGAAAAAACAGTAATTGTAATAATGAAGGAAAATGGTTTGATTGAAAGTCTGATATCCAATGGCAAATAGAGTCTAACTGTTTTAAAATGTTTCACCTAGTTTTCTACACACCACGCTCCTAATTTCCAACCTAAACCTCTTTTCTGCCACTAATTCATCACTCTCACCACCATTGCCTTTCCCCCCACCGGAAGCCTCTCTCACTTAATTCCTCCCTCTCTTTTTTCTCTATCTCCTCTCTTTCTTTCTCTCTCTCCCCCTCCCACCTTCTCTCTCTCTTTCTCTCTCTCTCTCTCTCTCTCTCTCTCTCTCTCTCTCTCTCTCTCTCTTTATTTATTTATATATTTATCTATCTATCTATTTTGCAATTTATCTTTCTATTTTTCTATTAGACCCCTACATCTACATATCTACCTCCATTTAGGATTGATTACACTTATTAATAATTTGTCTTCTTTTCTCTCTCCCTCTCTCTTTTCCACACAACACACACACACACACACACACTCTCACTCACTCACTCACACACACACACTCGCTCGCACGCGAGCGCGCGCACACACACACACACATGGATAGAGAGAGATATATGAATAGAGAGAGAGAGAGAGAGAGTACAAGACAGAGAGACAGAAAGAGTGAGGGGGTAAATAACAAGCACTCTCAAATACGCAAAGGGTTAGGAGTAAGAGGTGAGGGAAGGGAAAGAAGATAAGTAATTTAAACTTCTTCAATTGATAATCATTGACCTAAACAACAAAATGAAAATTTTGTTGACACGAAATCATAATTATCAATTACCACACCAAAAACACAAACATTTTCATTTCAACACAGAAACCATTACTTACACCACATTCACACTGGACAAATAAACAAAAGTACACGCCAAGAAACATGCAAACACTTCTACGTTCACTGATAAACAATCCGCATAAAGGAACAAAGAATGTGAAGTAGTGCGTGACTGTCCAAGAAGTGGAGTCGGAGGACAAATAAATTATTAAAACAAGCAAAATATTTGTTTTTCTTTGTTTGTCTTTTCATTGTTTCATTCTATCCTATTGCGGATTACGATCAATTTTCGTCAAGATATGACCAATTCCTGATATTTCATTAAAGATTTGTTTATACATAGTTTTGTTTATAGTCTGGCATGGGTACGAGGTTTTTTTCTGAATTGAATTCAATATATCATCGAAAATTCAGACATAATTTTTATAAGTTCACGGACATTTTAAAAAGATAATCTACTAGAACCAATTGCACATGGTTTAGAGAAATTGATGGTATTTCTTCAAGTAGCATGAAGTCTCCCAATTGACTTCCTTGTCATTGAGCCTGTTTGTTGCGTGTGATGAACTCAGTATGATCGTTTTATAAAAATAGATACACAATAAGTTCATAATTGGACATAACCAACGTGGCCGACATACTTTTGTTTGGTTTAAAAAACGAAAGGTGCTCAGATAAACCTTTTAAGGGGCAGTTCGTAATTCGAAAACATGAAACTCGCTAAATTTCCAATTCATTCATGATTCTGTTCAAGGTTTTTCATTATATTGCCCTCTTCGCATAAAACTCTTTCAATTTCCCCTTATTCTCCGAAGAGGGTGAGCCCGTACGCACTGGGACGCGAAAAAATGCCGTCCGGCCACCCCCTACACCTCAATATCCCCAGGGGATGCTTTATGAATTCTTAAGGAGTCGCAAAAATTAATGCCGACGCCCGCCCTTCTCAGCCGACACTACTTGAAACAATTAGCCGATTTCCCCGAGGATAAATAAGAACTAAGGGAACCCGATTGATACGTGCTGGCAATAAAGAATTTATTAATAAACAAAAAGGTCAAGAACCACGTCCCACCAGATATGGATTTGTCCGGTCGTGCAGGGGTGTACAGAAAATTTTATGTTTCTTAACAATGAGACAAGGACCAGGGATGGTAAATTGAAACGTTTGCTTTTTTCTTCGACAAAATGCCAATACAATTAATTAATTAATTATTGAATTAATTAATTATACAATTGAAAAGCAGTATAATAAATCAATCTATAAGCACATCACCGCCTATTATTTCTTTATTTATATCTATTGATATTGATGATTTGGTTTACTGCGTATCATCTCAAAGCCAACATTCACGTATGCGCCAGTAATAATAAACAATCACCTATAAATTGGACATCGTTCAGACTCTTTTCAGTTGGTTTTCAAAATTGGAACGTCCAAAGTGCTGATCATATATATTTATTGTCACTCGATTTGTTTTGTTGTTGATTTTCAAACGTAATTTTAGTTTAACTAATCTCTCTAATACTGCTATTATTTTCTTAAGCAAAATTTAAAAAAATAAACCGAGGATGTTTAGTAACTTTGAAATACATTCACAACAAAGAACACGAAACAATAGAAAAAATTCTTTGTTTAAAATATTTTTTCTCCACTCTTAGGGCCAATTGGCGAGAACAATCGTACAATGTTACACAATCGTAGCTTCCCCTTGTTATTTTCTCCGACAGTGTTACAGGGAAACGTTCTCGGCCAGAAAAACAAACAAATTGAAACGCTTAGTCCAATTTGGGAATTATATGACGAAAAGATAATAATGATTTTGCTGGAGAATGACAAATTGGTAAATGATAATCCAACAAACAGCGAGACAAACCGCTCCCAACTTTTAACGTTCAGCTATCGAAGAGATAGATCTAGGTGGACAAAAACACGCTAATTTGTTACTGAAAGAAAAGATGTTGTGATTATGAGCAGTCGTGCGGTCGCGGCGACCAGAGTTAGCAGATGCTCCAAACTTGTGTACAAACAAAGGGTCGGCGTTGAAAGGGTCGCCAAATTGGGGTGCGGCTGTGAGGATCTTGTTCTGAAATTGACTTGTGACATTCGGGCCCCAACACAAGGGTCGCTTTGTGGCCGGATTGGCCCGAGTTCAGAACTCTCACCGCTATCTCCTCCACCTAGAAACGATCCGGGAGCCTTTGATAAAAGACTTCGATAAAGTCCCTTTAATAAACCTTAGAACGTCACGCTCTTGAATAGATTAAGCAAGCCGAAGTAATCACTTAGGGTTGTATTCAGAGGTCCTCTTTTTTCTCTCTCTCTCTCTCTCTCTCTCTCTCTCTCTCTCTCTCTCTCTCTCTCTCTTTCTCTCTCTCCTGTTCCTATTTATAACTTTCAAAGAAGACTCGTTTGACGTATTTAATACAAACCCAGATTCCGATCTGTACGGTGGAGTTGTTTTAATTTAAGATTACAGCCGCTCGAAAATTGGCAATTTCCGTTTTCTAGTTAGTATAGAAAGTCCCGATCTCCCTAAGATTTCAAGGAAATCCTGTAAATACGAGTCGCACGAAATCTTTCTTTGTGTTATTCTTATCGAAACTAGTTTTAAGACTGGCAAGGTTTTTCATCTGACCTAATTAAAAATTATTGATAAATCGGTCGAAATGTCATTTCTTTCCTTTTCTATGTATTATATGTTAATACTAATACTTACAGTATATAACCTTGGTCTGTTGTAATCGGAATTTATGATAAAACGAAATTATTTGTCTGCTAGGTGCTAATATTTCTCCCTTCGTTTTGAGATCCTCCTATATGGATGAAGCATGTTTCCCTACGATACTGCGATCTCAGGCTTCAATACTGCTCAGAAAAGTCATACGTTTTTTGTAGTTTCTTGACGTTCAGCATGTTACATGACAAGGAAGGTCCTTATACTTTGCGAGATTTCACTGTGTACTCTGCGGTGTGATAAACCTGCAATTTTGTCATTCCCGATCATTTTGGTCTTCCTATCCTCGCTGTGTTTTTCTGTCAGAAAAAACGCTCTGTTTCGTCAATTTACATTTTCACCACTTACACACTCGGACAACTACTAAGACAAAACATTTACAAAGCCAAACCACTTGGCAAAAATGCCATATATGAGAATGCGGAGACAAATATATAAGTCAAAAAAATAAAAGACAGATACAATGAACATATAAAATTGTTTAGGGAGAACTTAGCAATTCACACACAGAAAACAATTACGAACATTCAACGATCTAATAAGCATTAAAGTGTTTGTACAAAAAAAGGACAAAAAATGAACGTACGTAAAATGTGCTTGAAAACATGGAAATATAAAATAAAAAAATTTTGTCAAGAAAACAACTCATAATCTCACAAATTAACAATAGTTCACATACATCAATCACACCATTCAAAGTACAGTTAAAAAGAAAAACGACTGACGGACAAAGATCGATCGGAACTATACAAAAACCCATACTTAATCCACTACATACACCGACAAACTAATATAAAGCGGACACTCCTCATGACGTTATTAAGAGACCTGACTTGACAGAAATTACACATCTAATACTGAAGATGGCAAAAAAGTATTTGATTTATCAAATTTGTACTGGTAAATGCCCTGTGACTAATTTTGAGACTAAAAAGGTAGTTTTTCTGTACATTATCAACATTTCTTGATAAATAAATTAACCATATATTTTATGTTTATCTCTGATGTATTTTGAGACATTATAATATTGCTTGTCAATCAAACAAAATGCTCGCTGTATGATTTAAAAAAACCCGTGACAACCCTTCTTAAGTGAATGTCGGCATGTGAAGTTAGTTTAAAAAGAATAGTAGAAGGAATATAATTAAAAAATATGGAGACAAAATTTAAGTTATCAATGTGACGAGATAAATAGAAAATAAAATGAAGTCGAAGGTTAGCGATCCTCTTAAATAAGCCTGTGCTTTTTTTAATGCCGTACCTCTTTGCCTTCTATGTTTATTAAATACACGATTTAGTAACACTGATTATAAAATCGATTTAAAAAATTGTGTTTATGACTTTATATAAGAAGATATGAAACTGAATTAATTAAAACTTTGAACATTTGGGCACTAATGAAAGAAAACCTCTATTGTAGATAATCTGTAACGTATATATGAATGAATCAACGTTACGCCCATGATTGAATCTCACTACAAAGTAATTTTAAAATAAATTGTCTCTTCTCTTGTTATTTAAACTATTGTTAATGTTCCATTTGTAAAATTTGCAGGGTAACAAACATTTAAATAAATATTTAATATCTTGTTATATGTATTTATTGAACGAACCATCGTTTTAAAAATAGTATGTCTACGACTGTTTAGCTTTGGATATGTTCAACCCTGGACGACGAGGGTAGGTCTGTTCTTTTTCTGCAGTGAATCTCTCCTGTTATGACGCCGATCAGACCAGGGGCGAATGAAATATTTGTTATTTTGAACTGAATCGAAAGGTATAAATTCGCCGGGGGAAAATAAAACAAAAAAAACTTTTACAGCGCGATAACCTATGTTGATCGGGTTTACGTGCCCGTAAGTAAATATCGGGATGTGCGTGTCGGCCGTCACTCATGTTTTTGAAAGCTCATGTCGTCTGTTGACGTTCCCAACTGGGTCATAGCAAGAGTTTAAAACAGGGATACACTTTGGATTAAATAATAGCAAGGGCTTCCGAGCAATTAAACCCACGGCTCCCGGATCGGGAAAGGGTGATAGCGACTGACATATGGAGCTGAACCGACCCTAGATAAGGAAGTACTAAGTTAATAGCCGTAGCGTGACTTTACTCACACCCGGGGCTACAAATCCGGGCACACATATGTCCCCAGACGGACATTACGCCTTCTCACGTACCTCCTCTAATGCCCCGAAACGCACGATAAAAATGTTAATTGGACTAATCCAGATTGTTCTCTATGTTGCAGCTGTGAGCTCGATGAGGTCGACCATGGATCCTTCCAATTGTATAGTAGTAGAGGAGTCAAAAGTAATCTCACAGGACGTACCGCCAAACGATTCTACTATCTCACAAGCACCAACAGAAGGTAATTAGATATTAATTTGATTAATAATTCCTATTTTATGTATGCTCAACTTATACATAATAAGTCCGCTTTAAAAGAAGTGTACTAATTTAATGAAGATAAATGACGCCTTCACATCCACCCTAACTAGAGTGTAACATTATTTGCATGTTTCAATTAATTAAGGTTTTTAGGTGAGATAAAAAAGTCAGTGTCACGAGCGGGTTTCGAACCCACGATCTTCGGCTAGATACGCCGCTGCTCTACCACTTGAGCTATCGTGACCTCCATCCACTCGGACACTAACTTCCCATCTCAACCCCACCTTTTGAATTTTCCCTCCTTTTTGCCATTTTTCAAATGTCGTGTAATCTATTTGATTCTCGGCGACAAATGAAATGCCACGGAGAGCTTTAGTGAAGGTATACTTCATTTTAACTTATTAAATTCACTAGTTTTCGTGGTCCGCTTGGCCATTTAATATCTTTCAATTAATTAAGGTTTTTAGTTGAGATAAAAAAGTCAGTGTCATGAGCGGGGTTCGAACCCATGACCTTCGGCTAGATACGCCGCTGCTCTACCGCTTGAGCTATCGTGACTTCGATCCACTCGGTCACCAACTTCCCATCTCAACCCCACCTTTTGAATTTTCCCTCCTTTTTGCCATTTTTATCCGAAGTAATTAAACAAACCCGCGAGTGAAGACGGACCCAATAAGCGACCTTATGGCGGTTCAGCATGAAATTACACAAAACAAGCACAAGTGGTTGAAAAGTTAGTTTACCTGCTACGAGCCGCAACTTTTACAACACTGTTAACTGAGCGAAAACAATAGCAAGAAGAGAAAGGGAAGGAGGAAAGAATTAGAGCAATTTGATCTATTATGCATGTTGATAATATATATTTTAAATAAAACTCTTTTCTGCGTATTTAAAATTTAAAAGGTATATTTATCTGAGGCGATTAGGGACAAGAATGGGCGTAACTGATAAGGTGACCCATCACTGGCCTCTTGTCCTCTGAGAGAAAAAACCTCAACGAATTCGAGTTTGCCCGAACGAATAATCATGAAAACTGGCGAATGATCAAAACACATATGAGTCCATTAGGCCATCTTATTCGTCGAAAATATTGCGGATCCAAATCAGTTTGGATCTTTCCAGCGGAGAGGTACGAAAAAGTCTGCTAGCCCTCTATCGCTGGTCATTTTATTTTCTCAAATCTACATCATCTTTCTCCTCTGTATGGAGTCTACAAGCCTTTAATTATTTTTATTTACTGGCTCACCATGGGCTAGGAAGTATTAATTTTTCCCTTGCAGGAGAGTTTATATAGTACATAATAATATGTATAATATATTATATATAATAATATATATAATTATATATATAATATATACGATCAAAGGGAAAAATTGTTTGCATTCCGTTTATGGCATAGATTAATAGATTAATCATTAGGTATTGTTTATTGAACCATCGTTCACAAAATAGTTTTTAAATGTTTTTATTATGTATTTATTATGTTTATAATGTTTTTCAATGTAAATCATTTCCCAGGAAAAAGTTTCCCGATTCAAGACTAAATTATGATTTCTTACTTGCTTACTGCCATATCTCCATGAGATCTTCAAAGATAGGAAGTTGGATATGCTAACTAAGATAATTAGTGTATTAATGTATGGATTACATCAGTATAACAAAAAAAATAGAAATTAGAACACTTATTGTTACTTATTAATCTCTCGTTAAATTATATTTTGCCCAAACGATTAGGACAAAAGAAAAATTCAAATTGATCAATTTTGTTGTTAACTTCTAGTATTGAATCAGCCAACCGTTCTTCAGGTACATTCGTCTCTCGAAACTGCTGGGTTTTTTTTTCCAAGCAATTGTTTTTTTAAATGTTAACTAAATATGTTACTGTTCATTCGGAAATACCAATAGTGGTGGCTTCGATCATTTTGTAGATCCCTCTATTAATGAACAAATTCACCATATTTTTTACATTAATACATTTTATCCATATTCTCCGTCTTCTCTATCACACGGCGTGTAACCTCCTCCAAATTACTGGTATGAAATTTGGACGAATACTGCGGCAATGGACGCCATTTCATGCGTAATGATTCACATGAAGTTTCGCAGTTCGCAGCTTTTTGTTTCCAATGGACGCGAGGCCTAAGGATTCACGTCTTGAATCTCATCTCTTAATTGGAGGTTAAAGTTCTTAAAAATGAGTCAATTTTTTTTTCAAAATCACTGAAATCTAGGGGATCGATATGGCCGCGTAGTTATGATTCAATTTTTCCAGAGGAAAGATTTTAATAGAGGAGTAACAAGAATACGAAAATTTTACAAAAATTAACATGATAACTTTCTGCATGCTCCGGTTAAAATTTTACAACACAAACAAGGATCCTTTTAAATTTAATTATAACTTTTTATGTTCAAAAATGATTCCAGACTTTAAAAAAACCAGAACGTTTGAATCTGGAAAATGAAATCATTTCAAGGATTTTATTATTAAAGCGTTTAATCTGTCTCATATATGTTGGATACCTCCGGGTTTTAAACGGTCAAATATAACTTTTATTTCTCCGAAATATATATATATATTAAACTTAAATAAAATATTTATTTAGAAATTGTGAGATGCGGTCTGGTGTGATGTAGGTTTCAGAAAAATATTTTCTTTATCGTGCCAACGTTTCGATCTTTGACAATTAATTAAGGTTTTTAGTCGAGATGAAAAAAAGTTAATGGCACGAGAGGGATTCGAACCCACGACCTTCAGCTAGATACGCCGCTGCTCTACCACCTGAGCTATCGTGACCTCGATCCACTCGGACATCAACTCCCCATCTCAACCCCACTTGTCATCTCGACTAAAAACCTTAATTAATTGTCATGTATTAATTGGTCAAGCGGACCACGAAATTAGTGAATTTACCAAAAGGTTGATAATGAAATGTTTATATTATAAAGATAATTTATTACCTTCTGGGAATGATCAATACACAATTAGATAAATTCCATGATTCAATATTAAATACACCTGGATCGAGGTCACGATAGCTCAGTTGGTAGAGCAGCGGCGCATCTAGCCGAAGGTGGTGGGTTCAAATCCCTCTCGTGCCATTAACTTTTTTTCATCTCGACTAAAAACCTTAATTAATTGTCACGTATTAATTGGTCAACCGGACCACGAAATTAGTGAATTAAAGTTTCGATCTTTATTGAGATCATCTTCAAGGCCTGGGATTTACAAACATTGTTTACATATAACAATTACATTTTGGATGTGGAAAAGTGAATTTATACAATGCAAACTATATTTTTTATATATTCAATCAAAGTATTTCAGTTTTCCACATCTAAAATGTAATTGTTATATGTAAACAATGTTTGTAAATCCCAGGCCCTGAAGATGATCTCAATAAAGATCGAAACGTTCGCACGATAAAGAAAATTTTTTTCTGAAACCTACATCACACCAGACCGCATCTCACTATTTCTAAAGAAATATCGATTAACGGTCACTAATCACCACACATTAAATAAAATAATATAATATCGGCATTGCTGGGACAACAGGAAATAATATTAATCCTTCAAAACTAGGAATAATTATTTTATGCACTTTGCATTTTCGTAAAACATCACTCAAGTTATTAAACTATGAAATAAACTTAAAAGGCATCCATTGAATTATGATGAAATAATGAGATTACAAGTCAAACGTAAAACATTTTGAACTTGACCTCCTTAAGGGCCAACTATCAATATTTTTCGTTCAGACATTACAAGATTATATTCGTTTAAAAAAGCATAAATTATTAGCATAAATCAAATGAAAACTCGAACTGTAGTCGTAGTTGGATTTCATCATCAGGTAAGATAGTGTACGTGCTAATAATACATATAAATACATCTTTTACCTTTTAATTTACTTTTTTCGGGGTTCGCACAACATTGCCAGTGTTTAAAAAAAAATAATAGGTGGAATATATATTTTATTTTATTTGTAGTATTATATTATTAGAAAGCATAAACTAGACCCTACCAGCATTGTACAAATTTTTTTTAGATTCCCTGTCATCGTTTTCCTTCCATAATTTCAATAATCAAGCCCGATTAAACACAACTGTACATGAAATAAAAGTCAAATTGTGGTATATTATTGATTAGCCTGAAGATGTTAAAGTAATTACTAGTTTAACCACAATCAAGATGGAGCACTGGTAAATTGCTCTTACCGATAAAACAAGATAGGCGCTGTCAAAGGTTACATGTCTGCAGTTAATTCTAGATATATATTACACTCCAGAGGTGTAATAATTGTCGTCTGATAGGTCAATAGTTAGTACTTAACCATCGCTTTGGCATGACGGATTGCTTTATTGATTAAACTCAAGCCCGAGTATTGGTCAATTTTATTTTGGGCTAATTAAAAAAAAGCGATTAATTTTTGGAAATTCGTCACTAGGTCGAGTTTTTTTTATCGTCTCCGCCCTTATTGCAGTTCCGGGCTACTTTGCGTCTAAAACTGAATAATACGCCGCATAAATCCTCACTCTCCTGTAAATGTACAGGCCACGGAGGAAAGAAATATGAAAGGGACTATTATGATTTACTCTTAACCCCCTCTAGGGCAGTGAAAAAACGCTCGGGAGTATTTTTCTCTTCCTAAACCCGGTCCGATAGGTGGATTGGACATTTTTTAAACCAGTAAGAGAATCCCTATTTATTTATTTTTCGGGAATATTAATCGAAACGCTCCGATCTGGAAAAGAGGAAAAGAAAAATTGGGGAAAGAACAAAAAAGTCAATCCTTCTCAACCCTCCGTTTTACCCCTTTTCCTCCTAGAAAGGGTAGATAATCATCATCTTCGCTTTGAATTAAACCGAAAAGTTTTGCTCATTGCATTTTAACAAAAATAAATCTGTATTGAAAAACAATAAACGTTACTCTTTTCCTAAGAGACATTTTTATAAACCATTCCCATTAAGTTATACACCAAGTTGTATTTAAGTATGAAAGTAAATCTCATTTTCACGACTACATATCTACATATCAAGCTATGCGTAAATTTGAAAATTATTTAGAAAAAGATTTTGAAATGGAAAAAATAGTCAGAATGAAGGAATATAAAACATTTTTTGATATGCCCACAATTAAAACAAAATTATAATATTTTCTAAAGAATAATAACAATTATAAATATATACATTATATTTCCTGGTCTAATTACCCAAATAATTTCTTTCAATTAATTAATCTTTATCTAAGGTATTGGTTGAAATGAAAAAGTTAGTATCGCGAGTGGGATTCGAACCAACGACCTTCGGCTAAATTCGCTGCTGCTCTACCACTTGAGCTATCGTGACTTCGAATCCCGCTCGTGACACTAACTTTTTCATTTCAACCAATACCTTACATAAAAATTAATTAACTATAAATATATATTTTCTGTTGATTACAATGTTTGTTTTTATTATATTAAGGGTACATTAAGGTTTTCTTCGTGAATCACCATGTGACGTATACAGAGTGAACCCTCTTCTTTCTATATTATTTGCTACTTTGTTGAAGTCGAGAGGGGGGTTTAAGAATGAGGTAGTTTAGAAAAACACAGTTTTCATTTTTTTGCCGACGTTTCGACCTTTATTTAGGTAACCTTCAGGTCATAAAGTGTGGTGCTTCTTATTATATATTTTAGATTTGTCGTTAAACAGGAGTAAAATCGCTCAACACTCGCATAGACCACAAAGTCGAGGCTTTCCGAAAGATGAAAGTTTATTAATTTCGCCCAATACGAAGTGTTGTCGTTTTCTTGAAGACGAATTAAACTAAATTATGTTTCTCGGAGGGAGGATTTATCCCAAAGGAATAAAAAAACAAGAGATCAAAAGAGATGGAATAAGAGATCAAAGAAAAATTTGCTAATGAACAACTCCAGAAAGCTACGTCCTACAGGTTATTAACAATTTGTTAACGAAGGTCTTAAGTCCCGTGAGTAAAAAAAAAAAGAGAAAAACTTAAAGATCCCAAGAAGAATAATAAAACAACAAGACCAAAGTAATTGAAGAAAGAGGCTGTCTGGTGGAAAAGGGGCGAATTTTGGCTTGCGAGAAATCCGATCCGGCCCGCGTTCCCGACGATCGGAATTAGCAGTTTCTGCCGTCCCCGGAGACCCTGTCAATCCCAGGGAATCATTAGTATTTATTGTCGGAGGAGGATGAGCCTGCGGGATCAATATCGTCTTCCAGCCGTTCGTTCGGGGTTTTTAATGCTCCCCGATCTGGAGGAAATCGCCGCTGCCGTCGTCGCACATCCTGACTGCTGTGACATTCAATTTTATTATTAAAGAGGTTTTCAGCCGGGCCCAGATTTCCACTTTTAATCTGACCTGTCCCTTTGAAACGGTAGAAATGAGTAAAATACATTTCCTACACTTTCATTTTCAGTTTATTATATCGTCCGAGAGAGTAATTCGATGTATTGCTTAAGAAAACTCCTATCTTCTTAATCTCTGTGCAATATCTTCATGGGATCTACGGGGTGATAAATCTGTGGTTTGAGTTTTCCAATCATTCATCAGTCATCCAATCCTCAATGGCTTAGTCTGACAGACACGTTTCAGCATTCTGCAATCTTCAGTAGGTCTTCATAATTTTGATCTAAAATATGTTTTCAAATATCTTTCAAAGCTGAAAAATTGTGCTATCTCTTGCCGATTAATAAATTCGTATGTACAAGAAATACAAATAAAAAAATTATTATTCCAAAATAAAAAACAAGCCTACACTCTTATTACTAGTAAGTTCGAGCTCAGTGACGCGGTCATCAAAAACAAGTAAGTTTTGCAACTTTTGCCAAGCTGTCAACCTTTATTGATGTCTTCATCAGGGATCTACAAGTAATAACAACATTTATAATTAATAAATAATAAGTAACACAATAATTCTCAAAACAATGGATAACTTACTCGTCACGTTATTAAAAATAAAATATTATAATGATAGCGGTTACAAACAATAGTATATATATATAATGTGTGTATTGTGTTTGTGTGTGTGGCAACTGTAGAGGGCCCTAAGATTATTGATATCACTTCTCAAATTCAGTGGTGACATCAGATTTAATGTGTAGCATTTCTTTCAATTATCTTCGGTCCAAGATTTTCTCCCTGTCAACCACAACCACATCATCATAATTTATTTCATGATTGGTTACATGATGATGCCTTGAAAAAGCTGTTCCTGGCCTGCTATTGCAGAACAATCGTATCTGTTCTGTGTCAACCTTGTATCAAGGCAAAAAGGATAAAAAGGAAGGAAAATACAAAAGGTGGGGTTGAGATGGGATGTTGGTGTCCGAATGGATCGAAGTCACGATAGCTCAGGTGGTAGAGTAGCGGCATATCTAGCCGAAGGTCGTGGGTTCGAATCCCGCTCGTGATATTGGCTATTTTATCTCAACTAAACACCTTAATTACTGGTATCAAGGTATTGTTTGGTCTGACCATAGTAAACCAAGGGGGCAATCTTTTCACGGGACAGTCTTAAAGGCGGATCAACACACTGTATTTTTGTGAAATTTTAATTTAATTCCTCTGCTCAATAGGAATGTAGTCAGGGACAAAGGTATGCGAAAAAGTTTATCAAAGGACCATCGCAGAAACTAACGGCAGAGCTACTAAATCTAGGACGTACTATGATTAGAAAAATAGTTGGACTGCTAACTTGACACTGCAGACTCCAGAGGCCTATGTAGAGACTCGGGGTGACAGAAACAAGCCTTAGCAGATATCGCCAAGAAGAAGAAGAAGAAACAGAGGAACACGTTCTCTGTAGGTGCGAAGACCTATGTGCACTGAGATTTCTAATCCTGGGGTAGGAAAAGGCAGGGCTTGAAGGAGCTCTTGAAAAAGTTTTCGAGTCTGGTAAAAAGCCTTAAGCTTAACGAGTAGGTAAAAAAATGGAGATGCACAATAGACCAATAGTGGTCGCACAGGTCGTAAAGAGGCCGGCTCCTATATCATCTAATCTAAGCTTATGCCAGTCTTAATAATGACAAAACAAATTTAATGGTTAAATGGTTTGTAGTTTTCATAAAATTATTGTGATATTTCGAAAAGTCGGTTTGATTTGTATGCAGTAATGAATATTGTATATTAATGTATATGACTATAAATCTTACGCCGGGTTTTATTTTACAAAAAACTATGTATTTGTATTCATGAATCCGTAAATAAAAATTACACAGAGATTTTTAAGTTAGCAAAACCTCAAAGTAGCAGGAACAATTTAAGATTTTTAACGTTCATATTCCAAGGTTCATTTCATGCTTATGAGAATACTAAAGGAAGCTGAAAGCACCTAATAAAGTTGGTTAACAGCTGTTTGTACGAAGCGGGAGGCACTTAAATAATTGAAAGTGGAGAACAAAAAAAAATCAACGATCCTAATAACGCCACGGTATTCATTTATTCCGAGTTTTACGATGCTGAAGAAACGCTGATATAAAACCGGCTTTCTTTTATTGAATTTTCACCGTTCGGCTTTTCCACCGAAGATTGATTCATTCCGATGAGTGCCCTGCGTGCTGTATCATACAAAAGAGTGTCTTACGTCGACCCCGCGAATAAGTAATAGAATTGACGATATCTGCCCCGGACCATGTTTTATTCAAAGGCGGCATAAATATTTTACAACATTTGTCCGCGAAATGACAATGTGGTAGGCGCCGTTTTACGGCTTGTACCCGGTTTTATGATATCGCCCCGAGTCACATTGTTTAAAGGTTTAGTTGGGCGGAAAGCGATAGGTGCTCGCCTTCTGACATAAATGTGCTGGTATCAACACTCAAAAGGGATTTTTGACCCCCTCCCCGACATCGGTGGAAGATAAATACGACAAATATACTGGTTTTTACGAGCGCCCAGTCGAATCAGACAAGGAGATAAAACCATACAAACAAAAAGATTAATAAAAATAATTTTTCCTCTATTCTTCGAGAACGTTTCAATACTTGGCACTACCGATGAAAAAAATTGTGTAAAACAGCACTGTCTTAAAAACAAATTACACATACATATATATTTTGTATATTCCAAAAATGATTTGTTTATTAATTAACTTACTACCCATCTATCAAATTTCTCATTCACGACTTCTTTGCAGGGTACATATAGCATAATTTTTAACAATTTTTATGCAAGGTGTAAAAATGTGTATACAAAATCATATTGACAAATTCAATAAAAACAATTTCTCATAGGCAAACATAGAAAATTAGAAAAACTAATATTGGAACTATGAATATACTGCAATAGTTTGAAGTCACGGAGCTTAAACACAACAAATGAAAATATGTGCGATTTCTCTGTACGGTGTACCTAGATGATGAAACGCGTCTGACAGACCAACACAGTGTGAATAATGATTTGTTACGAAGAAATCACACATTTAAATTAATTAACATGGGAAAAAAGAAGAAAGCATGTAGACATTTGTACCGGATTTTTTAACCAGTTTAGCAAGTTTCACATCAAGGTGAACTACAGAGCCCATCTTTGTTTTTGGTACACGGCACATTGCAGTTTAGTATAGACTTTTTTATTCTGTTATGTTAGTGCAGAGTTAAAATAAAGGTCTTAAGGAAATAATTACACTTGACATTCAAGTCAAATGATGTTTTTATTTTTAGAGTTTCAGATCCCCCAAATCCTAGCCTGAATTTTGTAGAATCATAGAAAAAAATTGGAACAAAGCAAAAAGTAAGGGGTATATCAACAGTATTTTTTAATTACTGATTATGAAATAAAGGTAATTTAAGTAGAATACCTAGAATGTATAGTTCTTGTGACCATGAAAGCTAAAGGATAAATATTTTTACACCCACAGATCGTTTTACTACGTTTAACCTCAAGTCTCTGTCGCGGATGAAGGTCTAACTTTATATACTTACTTGCACAATTTAAAAAATCAATGCTAAGTTTAAATGGGAGGCCAGAAATCGAACCCAGTACATGTGATCATCGAACTACCAAACTATAACCATCAAGTCCTATGTATCTGTGTGCAAACAATTATTTTTAAAAATTCGGATATTTCAGAACGATTGTTCAATATTATTGTATCATTAGGTGCGAGGGGTCTTCCACTGAGGTCGGGATTGAAGTCTAAAATTTCATTTTCATTGTTTTCCCCCAAAACACCTTCAGGGATAATCCCGGCTTAGAGGTGCTGTACCCCCCGGCACGACTTATATTTACATTCCCCGAGCAATTAAGGCGTTATCTAAATTGCCATCTAGTTAACAAATTTCGAGGCAAATGCTGACCTTAGGGCTTTATCTAGAACCGGATCTGCTCGGCAAACACATACTTAGCGCTCAACACACTGCCTAGAAATCCCAAGTGCACACGCATATCTCGGTTTAACCGGCTTCGCCCACGGAAGCACCAGCCAAAAGTCCCCTCCTTTTATTTAATTATCGCTATGCTTAATTGACTGGGTTATTTCAATTGGAAAGGTTGTCAACCAAACACGTGTTAGGATGGCCAGAAAAAAATCCGGACGTGGACCTTAAATTAATATTTATTTGAAGTGTGTGGTATGTAGTGACCGTTACTTAATGATTATTTGACATTACAGAATGACTCTCAACACAACATCCAACAATGACGCATCTACACAGAAAGCAAACACTTTGAGCCCTGAAGATGATCTCAATAAAGATCGAAACGTTGGTACGATAAAGAAAATGTTTTTCTAAAACCTACCTCACACCAGACCGTATCTCACGATCTCCAAATAATCATTTATTTTAATTTTCAGTTCTGAAAAAATACATTACATACCTTAAATTGTAAACCGTCACATTGTATTCACCCAGCAGATATTAACGATTATTTAATCTCGTGCAGAAATTTCAGAAATTTTGTAGGCCTCTTAAATTTTTTATAACATTTTAATATTGACATTCAAATCAATTTTAATTTTAATTAAACACATGAAAACAATTGTAATAATTTAATTTTGTTTTATGTAGATTTTCGGATGTTGTAGAGGAAGCAAGTTTGCTACAACAACATTTACATTTAATGTATGGTGATTAGTAACCGTTAATGAATGATTATTTGCAGATCGTGAGATGCGGTCTGGTGCGACGTAGGTTTAGAAAAAAATTTATCGTACCAACGTTTCGATCTTTATTGATATCATCTTCAGGGCCTGGGGCTTACAACATTGTCTAAATTATACAAATACATGTAGCATGTGAAAAAATAAATGTAAAATATTTAAATAAATGTAAATAAATGCAAAAATAAATACATGTAGCATGTTAGATTCAATTAAATTTCTATAATAGTATAAATTCATTTTTTCACATCTTATATGTATTTTGTATAATTTATACAATGTTTGTAAACCCCAGACCATGAAGATGATCTCAATAAAGATGGAANTGTCGTGTTGAGAGTGCCCTTTGTTTGTAAATGTTTTTCTGAAACCTACATCACACCAGACCGCATCTCACGATTTCTGAATAATTATCGATTAACGGTCACTAATCACCACACAAAGATCGAAACGTTGGCACTATAAAGAAAATGTTTTTTCAAACCTTCGACACATCAGACCTCATCTCACGATCTCCAAACAATCATTATTTAATCTATTAATTGTGGCATACTATCTAGTTTTCATCCTCTTCCTTATAACTTATAAATAAATTATTTCTAACAATCCAACCCAAGGTATAAAATTAAGCCAATAAGAGATTAACAGATTTTTTTTCTAAATGGTTCTGTCCTATATAATTAATTACTCCAATAAATTTCTAAATGTAAATATACAATTTTTTCATAGTATTTGGCATAAATATCACGTATATACAGGTTAGATTGATTTGACGATCTACGACATGGTCATCTCCTATGCCCTACCTTGTTCTTGCCATTCGGCGATAAAATCGTCTGTGGTTCGCGCCAATTAATGTATATTGCGAATTTTTGACAATACAAAAAGTGGTGTATTATTCATTGCACATGTAGTTCAGATTGTCTGAAAGACTTATTTAAAAGGCTAATTATTTGATGTACCTAATTGAGTAACGTCCTGTTGTGCTTATAGATCAGATGGTTTTGAAGAGGTACGACATGGTAATCTATTGAGCCCTACCATGTTGTTGCTATACAAAAACGGATTAATTGCTTAAATTCCCTCGAGAAGATCTGTACTTATTGTAAAGCGAACAAGCTGATATTCTAATTGAATAACATGTTGTTGCACCTTTATGCCAGATTGTTCTGAAGAAGTACAGCACGGTCAGCTATTGAGCCCAACCGTGTCATGCTATAAAAAACGGATTTTGTTATTAATTTTAAAAAAATTATTGTATTTATTGCAAAGCGATATAAACTGATGTACCTAATTGAAATAAATAAAATAATCGGTGGGATTAGTTAACAGTTTAATCAGAAAGAAATAGGTTGAGAGGTTTCTTATTTTAAAAAACACGCTTGTTGATTTAATCGTAAATATGTACCATGTATGAATATATCATATATATATTATGTGAAAGTAGATTCGCATAAAAATTTTGTTTCAATTTAAAAAAGTTTTGATTAGTATGGGCCTTGGTAATGACAGTACTTTTTAAGTTAAATTAAAATCAACGTTGATTTTTACGCTAAAGTTTCTGGTTTGGCTGAAATGTTAATCTCTTCAGATTAATCAGTATAAGGGAGTGTAATTATTGTGGTAGATTATTGTTGTCCGAATCCGAATCAACTTATTCATTTGCTCAACACTCGCCGGGATTAAATCCAAATCAATTATATTAATTATATCCCAGTTTCAATTAGGGGACTGGGTTGGTGATTAACCAAATAAAATAGGCCCGCCTCCCTTCAATGGTAAGCCGCCGCCGCCGCCACCGTCGGAGCGATACGGTTCGTTAAGATTTCGATCAAGGGCGCCGCTCATTAATGAATAATGATCCTTGCCGGGATCATAAGCTTCCGACGTCGGTTTGATTCATTACCGAGCTTGGCGACGCTATTCTATGGAGGGTTCCTCCTACCTCAACCACATCCTTGAAAAGAATTTCACCACAACACCTTTTCCTCAAAATCTTAATAAATATGACGTACGTATTCCATACCCAACGAATCTAAAATCTAGAAAGCCGAGATTAACACCTTTAAAATGTCTTGCATATTTACATAAATTGGAAAGCAGTCGACCAGTATTCCGTGTTCTTTCCTTGTGATGTCGAGTCTGTCTATTCCGGTTTTATTTACTATAATCACTATTGTCATTATCGAAAGTACACTGTATGTTACGAGTCACATAAAAAATTATCAGCCATAATTTTTCAGAAATTGAAGATTGTTGAACTTGATTTAAGTATTATCATATAAAATCATATTAAGTTTCAATTAAGGTTAATTTGTAACAATTTGTGCTCAAATATTTTCACATCAGTGCCCACATTCTCCCTCTCTCTCTCTCTCTCTTTCTCTCTCTCTCTCTCTCTCTCTCTCTCTCTCTCTCTTTCGTTCTCACTCTCTCTCTATATATATCTATCTGTCTGTCTATCAATCTCTTTCTCTATATTTCTCATTCACTCACCCTCTATATTTACCTGTCTTTTTGAAACTCTTTCATACACACCTAACATACACTCTCTCTCCCTCCCCTCCCATCCCTTTCTTTCTCTTTTTCACTCATTCGCGAATTTTTTCACACGCTCAAATATTTTCCTGTATTTTTAAATCTCTCTTACTTTTCTTCTCTCTCTCTCTCTCTCTCTCTCTTTCTCTTTGCTCTCCCGTCCCCCTCTCTCTAAAATCTATCTACCTATCAATATAAACCACCTATTAACCTGTCTATTCATTCATTCTTCTCCGTCTATTTATGCATCTCTATATCCGATTAATTATATACGAAGTGCTTATCAATGTTACTAATAATTAAACTTGATTTTTTCTAAATATATTTATTAATTCGAGATTGATTGTCTTATTCTGAATTTATTTCTGATAGGAAGTGCCGCTGTTATTGATCGACCTTGGTTATTAGTGAAATGATTGATACCTAGTTGGGTCCTAAATGATCATTTCAACCTACTCATCAGTCTACAACCATTTATCACCACAATCATTTTTTAAGCGAAATTATCTTTAATGTTTATGTTTACTACTCCATTTTAAACAAAATTAGTCATTAAAAATAAACATTAAAGATTGATAATGTCACGCACTCGTAATATCAATAAATTCACATTGTTTAACATATGGATCTTTCATGTGTATAAAGCAAGATCTAGAACAAATGATGAAAATACTTGCTCGTCGCACAATTTCAATTAGATATTAGCCGAAGATTTATAGCTAAATGATTATTCGAAGCCTGTCATTAGTTTGTTTGATCATCTAACAATCTATTACTAGATAGATAGATAAATTTGATTTATTGGTAATAAAATTATAAAACACATTCCTTTAAGTTTCAGGGGAAGTGGCGGGGCACTATTAAATCCCGTTGATCTATTTGATCCCTAGTCTAAATATAAAAGAATTACAAAAAACACCAAAAAAATAATCGATTACAAAATTTAAAATATATTAGATGATTTTAAATTAGTTACCATACAAAGGTTTTAATACTGTTAAAAATAATCAAAATTTGATTTGATTTTAAATATTTGCTTTTCTTGTGTAGGGTGGTCTTATTCGAAGGGTGTGTCATTATCAAGTGTGTAGCAATACAGATTCTTGTCACGGAAGCATTTGACAATAGACGAAATCAAGGGGTAATCGACAGAGTGTCTATCAGCCCAGCACTGTTGTAACGTGATAGCGTTAAGGGGGCGGGGGCAAGAAGAATAATGCAATTACACAAAGCCAGTTCACAACGATTGTGAAAACGTAGAATTCGAAGTGGTAAGGTGTATAACCCTTGTGTTCTCCGCCAACAATTTCCGCAACCTGGAGGACCCCGAGGAGGAGACTTTTATATCCTTGCATTCGAAACGATCCGGACTTAACTAAGGCGAGGGCTGGAAGGCTAGACGGCTTCCATCCGAACTGTGTGGAATTACGAGACCGCGGACAGAGTCTAGTTATCTAGTTTGAGATGTAAATAGACAAAAGGGGAGCAGCCGAGAGTTCATCAACTAATCTGCATCTTATTATAAAGCCTCGCCCGACGGGGAATCCGAAAAAGCCAACGCCCGCAGCGAGAATTCTTGACGTCCTGATGAGACAAACTTTATAGCGGCCTTGAGGAAAGCAACTTCCCCTGGGTGAAACTCGACACTAATTATTTTTACTCTGAAGTTAGTTCCTAATTGCAGAGCGAGATACTCGCGTAATTAGCGCGAGTGAAAACTTCCAAATATTGTGCTTTTCCAACATTCATAAATTTACAAACACGACTCCCTTCGGTATGGAGTCCCGAAACCTTTGGGACGCCGGTTTCTGCAATACATGTGTTGTTTATTCTCATGGAAAATCGTCAGATGGTCCCGTCTCAGAAATACCACCAAAGCAACAGGCAATGGGACTAAACGTAGGAAATATCAATGCTGTAAATTAAAAACCAAAAAACACCACTTCCCTATGCTCCGTCTGCTCTCTGTCTGTATGTATGTATATATATATATATATATATACTGTATATATATATATATTNTGACAGAGAGCAGACGGAGCATAGGGAAGTGGTGTTTTTTGGTTTTTAATTTACAGCATTGATATTTCCTACGTTTAGACCCATTGCCTGTGATTGTTTCATCAATCCCATTGATGTTGATTAATCATATATATAATGTATGTATGTATATATATATATATATATATATATATATGTATATATACATATATATATGTATATATATATATATCATATCTCATGATCATATATCATACCTCTTGAATATATGGAATATATGGAATTTAATTTTATTGCTTACTTCCGTGAACAAAATAGAATATTGCCTTCACTCACTTTATACAATTAACTTGATAAATTACATCATTGATAAATGTATTTTTAATACATGATTAATCAACATTAATGATGTGTTACTATTAATTTAAAATTTAGAGGAATTTATCAATTTTTTGTTGTTAACAAACAACCCTAAGCTGTAAAATGCAAATAAATGAATGACAATCATTATGATGAATAAAACTAATTTCATCATACTTGAAAATATGATAAATAACAGTACCTATAACAAAATACAGTCATTTTCAATGGTAGAACAACATTAACATTATACGTATAATCAACGTCATCACTGATTGTTATCTCCCATTATACTTGCAATTTGATAATTCATCGCAAAACCTCCGTCTATTGGTCAAAACAGGATGCAGGGCACAGTGGAAAAACGATGAGGGTCCATTTTTTGTCAGAATCGAGATTTCACCGGCAACTGTTAGCTTGTGACATTAACTATTAACCCGCAAATGTGCCTAGGGAAAACCAATTAGAATCCACTAAAAATCGCGTTTGAAAATGGGCGGCACAATGGAAGAACGATGAGACTCTTGTGAGCCTAAGGAAGAACGATGAGGATCCTTCTCTCCGCCTTTTAAAAATTCTTCCACAAGCTGTCAGAACGCTTAAATTTTTTGTGACTCATGTGCAGGGCAAAATGAATATTATACAGTTCTGCGATTCCTTCACCATCTCGCAACAGAAAAAGGGAGAATATATTAGGGAAAAGTTTTCTTCCCCATCCGTGGCCATAGCTATCTGGAGCGCGATAGAGATATGAGCATGATTAATCAAAAATCCTATGTAGATATGCCTCAAAGATGAAGGGATGTGATTGGTCCTAGCAGATGCAAACCCTACCCGTTCACTGTTATCGATTGTAAAAGGGAATTTTTCAAATCGTGGACGAATTACTTAGTACCGATGTACAAACCGAAATGTCCCATCCCCATAAGAACGATTCTATATTTGAAGATATCTCTTATACACTACAGTATAAACACCACCGCACTTCATTCTGTGGAGCTTATAATAAGCAAAACGTGTTGTTGGTGCCAAAAAGGTAAAAAAGGGGGAAGAACCCCGCACCAAAACAGCAGCTTCGTACCTCCTACGATGGGCCCCTTCCTATTAATTTGGAAAAATATAATGACTTGCAACACCTGACAAAGTTTCTCACCAACGAACGCCAGGAGGGTTTACAATAATTTGGTCACAGATAAAACTGCCACAGAAACTCATGATGTTTATTTTGATTATGAGGTAGACGATGAATAACGTAAAACTTTTTAGCTTAGAGCTTTTTAGCTTTTTTCAGTTTTATTTTTACAATAATTAATCTAAAATTTTGACCATAGATATCATTTCAGAATTTTCGTTTCACTTCTCTGTTCATCTTTGAAATTAATAATAAAATTTTGTAATCATGGTATTTTCTTATTCGTTCCTGGGTTCGAAATGAGGGTTTAATGGTTTTTGGATCATGAGAATTACTCAGAAAGAACTCTAAATGTTATTACAATCATTGAATCAAACATAAAAAAGAAACTATTTCACAAGTAGTCATAAAACTTTAAATTTAGTGTTTCTCAAATGTTGAAAAAATGGAACCTCATCATTTTTCCACTGGACCCTTCCGATGTAAATAACACTAATGAATTATCAACGCAGACAATAAATATATCGAAATGTTTGAAAGTGAAATGGAATAATTAGTATACATTATATATTATAATATATATAATATAGAAATGTGTGGTGATTAGTGACCGTTAATCGATAATTATTCAGAAATCGTGAGATGCGGTCTGGTGTGATGTAGGTTTCAGAAAAACATTTTCTTTATCGTGCCAACGTTTCGATCTTTATTGAGATCATCTTCAGGGCTCAAAGTGTTTGTCTTCTGTGTAATTGTGCCATTCTTGCGTGACGTGTTGAGAGTGCCCCTTGGGCAATGGCATTAGACATTACCAAATTGCATATAAAACTATTATTATGACGATTATTATTACGACGTGTTTCTTTGTTTCTCAGTGTACAGAAAAAACACCTACAGTGTTATGCAAAATTGTATAAGTGGCTTTAAAAAAATTGCCTTAAATACAGAAAGTTGAATTGACAAATTTGGTCCAATCACTTCAAAATTACCCTCATTTTTTTGGGGGGGTACCAAGCACGAAAAGGGTCATTTAATTAGCGCAATAGGCAAGCAGCCGTAACTTTTCTAATAATCATGACAAGTCGCGGCCAAGCTCGCGTCCCCTCAGACCGATTAATTGCACAACTTTAATGTTGCATTTGATAGTAATTGGTTTTCCTCTTCGAACTTTGAGTAAACGATCCCGTTTTCCACGTACCAGACCGGCTGACAATTAATGCACAAATTCAACATTAGAGCCAAGATGATTTCTCCCAAGTTTGAACGGCTTGAGGTGACCGGTCAACTTGATTCCGGTCGATAGAGACTGTCCTGTGGATTGCCAAAGAAAATAGTATCGACAAAAGAAGCTTCACAATGCGGACAATCGAAAGTGAATCCAGTCCCTTCGAAATCGCCAAAGTAGAGAGAGGCCTGGGAATTGAATGGAGTTACATAGTGGAATAAACGCAGCGTAGGAAATTGCTAGGGTTGCCTAATAGCTTAAATTGACCAAATTTATCACCTTTCAAGGCCGTTGAACAGAAAAATCTCCCTTTTTCTAGAGGGAGGTTAGAAAAACTTTTATTCATTTCTAAGGAAATAAATATCCGGAAAAGTAAACATCATAAAACCCTCCAAAGAGTTGTCTTTAAATAAAAAATATTACATAAACAATAGAGATAAACTATTATTTAATTTAAAACGGTTACAAGATAAATGATTCAATCAGTATAAACTTCACCATCACCAATAACTTTCCACAAGGCAGTATTGTAGAACGTTTCTTATATAACATCTATATCATTCCTGTCCTCAGCAATGGAACTGATCAATGTCGTAATAAGTAATGATCACTGACATATAAGACCAGACAAGATTGACAAGTCGTGTGAAATCAAATATAATTGAAATCTGCATACAAATTAGTCACCAAGAATATTCCAGTAGTCTTCAAGAGAAAGCAAATCCCACGGGGACATCTCGAACTAATCCTTGACGAGAAAACACATCTGAGTCCTTCTTAGAAGGATGAAACAAGAATGTAATGGCCCTCCTTTTTGTCATTTTTCATTTGTCGCCGAGAATCAAACGGTTTACACGACATTTGAAAAATGATAAAGAGGAGGGAAAATTCAAAAGGTGCGGTTGAGGTGGGAAGTTAGTGTCGAGTGGATCGAAGTCTCGGTAGCTCAAGTGGTAGAGCAGCGGCGTATTTAGCCGAAGGTCGTTGGTTAGAATCCCGCTCGTGATACTGATTTTTTATCTCAACCAATACCTTACATAAAGATTAATTAATTGAAAAAGTTAATTGGTCAATCGGACCACGAACAATAACGGATATAATAATCATTGACTCTTTATTATTTTGTTTGTCGAACCTGAGGAACAGCATATGTCTTTCTTAAATTATTAAAATGTAAACTTGTGGAATAAATTTTTCTGGAAAACGCAAATGCTTCCTCGTACTTTATAAACTACCTCCATAGTTCTTGGATGTATGGACTGTTTCAAAACCTTTATAAGGTGCCGATAGGAAAATGTGTGCTCTTGAATTGAAATGCTTAGAGAAACAAGTCTGAAGTCAGCTGGCAGCGATACAACTGTCAACCTGGCGTTTAAAAAAATATCATAATGAACTTTAAGTGTATAGGCAACAAATATAGGCACATAAACGTGTTTATTGTTAAATTTTCATTATTATTTACGTTATAGATTTTTTCATCAAATATTAATGTCGTTTAATATTTCTCAAAGAGAGCCCTACTATTGGATAGCTGGGAGTCACCCTGTTTCGATTTATGAACTTGTTTTCTTTCATTTTGCCTAATGTGTATTTTATGGACAAATATAAACACAAATAATTAAAAAATACATTTAATCAATAATAAAACTGAACCCTGGTAATCTTCCAATTTCTTCTGGAATTGTTGATTTTTTCACGTTTTCAATATTAACCATCTTCAATTTTACAAATTGAAAAAACGTTTCGACAGGTCGCAAAACAAAAGAATGTTAAATTGACTCATTTTTGACCGGCAGCTTTTCTTTTATCATACATTAAAGAAAAATAATGAAAGGGTTGTATTTTTAATTAAGCACACTTTTGCACCAGAGTTAAAATCACTTGATGTTTAATTTAAAATTAGACGCCGATGACGTTAATTGCCACCCTTTGCAATTCTCTCTGTTCAAACACAAATAGGAAAAAGAATTTCGGGGAGTGTAGTCTTAAATTACAAGTTTAAAAGGTTCGAGGAAAGGACACTCTTTTAACACTACCACCCTTGAAAATTAGAATATCTCAGCTGGTATTTAATTGCCTTTGGAGCTCATCAGAAAACATAGGATCGTGTCGGAACGAATTTTCATCGATTCATCGCGATGTGACACGTCGCTTCTACCCAAGCTTCTAACTAAAAAGGAGTTTATTATATTCCCAATGGGCGGGGGTTTTCGAATTCCTGGCGGGCCAGACATCAAACGTTTAATTAATTGAGTTTGGCGGTGCTGTATCGGATTTTGAAAAGCGGGGACGGGACCTCCTTTACACCCCCTTCGCCCTTTCGCTATTTTCCATCCCCTAAACCGACCCCCTTAATTAACCTGAAAAGACGCCCCGGGAAAGTTGAGAGACCGCGGGAGGATTAGGCGGAAATGAAATCCCTCTCTTTTCCATGCCCAAGGACGGGCGGCATTAACCGTTTAATTATATACAGACACATCCTTTTGAGTTGATTTTCCAGACGCCCTCAAACCGATGGAGAAAGTGCCAGAGGCGCCTTGTTTCTAATTCGATGTCTTTCCGAAAAATAAAGCTCTCAAAAAGGAGAGAACTGTACCAAGGCTAAATTTAAAGTTTAAAGAAAGAAATATAAAACAATTTGACCAAGAAAATATATAGTCTGCTTTAACTGCCATTTATTTTAACATTTTCTTATCAGATAAGGCTACGCTTTTGAAGGATCTAGAATGTAAACACATTTGGAGTTGGTAGTTGGTAAACATAAATACCACTTTCGACATTATGGGTATTCACGATATTAACTCTGTTAGGTCGTGTTAGATCGAGAAAAATGATGTAGATTTGTAAGAATCGGGTAGTTAACATTGTTCTAACAGGCCAGGGACAATGTTAGATGTTAGGTCGAAAATGTAGTCACATTGCTATCCGTTAGGTTGTAGGTAACCAACATGGCAGCCATGAATTTAACAGCTGTTTTTTGTTTACACATTTTTTTATTTGTAAATACGCCTTAATTAAATCTTTCTTCAACAAAATTTCTTTTGTTCATTCCTGACCTGTCATTCATAATAGATACATCCCCTATCCTATAAATTTGTAGGCTGTTAGACATTAGAATACACGTTGGGTATGTCGGCTCGAATTGAAGCGTGTCATTTGTTAGTACTTTTCGTGTGTATAGATAGCATTTTGATTGAAAAAGTTGGTTAATTTTCCTTTTTTTTAACTTCTGGCATCTTACAATTTAACACAAAAGATAACCAAAACAAACAGCAACAAGCCTTCAAGGACTGTTATAGCTTTATTTTTGGTCTATCTTTCTACCTGTCGCTACACGCAGCATTGCGGAAAAATTAACGTTTAACATGCTAAGAGAACAATGAGGCGTTCACGATCTTACTGGACGTTTGTCTATTCGAGTTAACACGATTTAACATCTTACAAACATCGTGAATACCCCTATTATGTGGTACAACAGAATAGTCAGCAGTCTGGTAGACTGTTGACATAGCTGTTGATATTCAAGAGACTGACGGGCCTGTTCTGTTCCTGATATTTTAATTTCATCCCTTGGGCACGGAATGTCAATATGCCTCTGTACGCTGAAGAGATTGCTCTCTACTCCTTCTGGGGAATAGATTCAATATCGAATATTGATTAAAGCGATGGGCAATTGAAATTTTAGCAATCGTTGGCAGATAATAAATCAACTGTTGCAATTTTCACTATTTTTCAAGGAATGGTCGTAAATTTGACTTTATTACTCACATGTAGGAGGACTTGGTCCACCAGGACATATCTGCTACATGAAAGCTTTTCCTCCTGTTCCACTCAGACTGTCGAAAGCCAATAAACGCCTCTTTTTCCTTTTTACCACGAGCTGGTCAGACTGATGTTTCCCGTTCTTGGATTCGCCTAATCAACATAAAAACAAGTTATCTACTATAGGTTTTTAATTGGTCCAATTAGTATTAGTAATTACTAATTGCTTTAATTACACGGTTTAGTTGAAAAATTAGTGTCACAAGCGGGACATAAAAAAACACTCGTTTGACAAAAAAAACGACTACACCAAAAATGTACAATGTTACATAAAGGCCGGGTAATTGCGGAAATGCGAAATCAATTTTAGAAATCTGAAATTTTGGAAACTCAAAAAAATCAATCTACCTAAGATCGTACTTTTTGATATAAAAGAAACAATTGCCAGTTTGTAATAAATATTAATTTAAACTGAAACTATTTATTTGCTGTTTGTACGCTTCAGTGCTTGGTCTGACCCCCATGAAGAAATCCCACAAACCAATTTTATTGTCATGCTTCAACCAATGTTACAACGCTTTAATAATTGTTATGCATAAACATTGTAATCAATTTGAAAGTTTTACTTAAAAAGCATATTTTGTTTCAAAGCGCAAGGCATAAATTTTTAATTTAAAATTTTAATATTCCAAAGAATGAGTCATTTTATTCAAACTTGCAGTCTTAAACAACAGTTCTTTGCAGGTTTTTTTATCGCTTTTAAAACCAGGAGCTATGAAAGAAAGAAACTTTAAAGAATTTTTTTTAATAAAAAGGGAGGGACTTAATCCCAAATGATAAATTATTTCTATATCCTCTTGGTTATTTATTTATTAACAATGGGATTTTCTAAGTGATTGTAAAATCAAAATATTATTGTAACCAGGCCGAGAAATTTTTCATTTTAATAAAAACAAATAAGGTTACATTTTTCCAAAATAATAAAATCCAAATGTAAAGGATATATTGAAGACTGTTTTTTTTTTTTTTTTTAAATTATACGATCGTCATAAAATATTTTATCGTGTGCACTCCGTGCAGATCGAAAACTGTATATTTCATTATCTCGAAAGGTGAGTTTCATCGGACTAGAAATACTTTCTCCCTTCATCGCTGACAATATGATTTAATTCAATTGGCATCACATTTTGTTGTCTGTTTGTTCATTAAATAATAATCTCCGGGTCTGCCTATTATCATGTTTGCACTCGGCCAGCGTCATGGCTTCGTCCGTTCAAAGTAAACACGACAGTCATATTTTATTGTTTATTCAAGAAAATGGAAAATAATTAGATTTTCTACAATATTTCCATGTGTTGTATAATCCTGAAAATTTCATTATACTGTCGTGAAGAACGTTTACAATCAAATCCCACTACACTTGTCGACTAATTTTAAAAATTCACCAACTTTTCATAATAAAATGTGACGATCCAGTAAAATCTTTGTCGGTCAGGCATTAAAAAAAATGTTTAAACCCGTTTATAAAGAGTTCTAATAGCGGTCTAGCTATTGATCGGGGGCTTCTTACCACTTTGATTCTTCTCCCCCTTTTTACTAGTTGCTTCCTTTTCAGAAGGCCTCAAGGGCTGCACCGCCCGCCCCGCCCTTCAACTCTAACTGCCTTCACTGACAGCTAAAACACGTTTTACTTTTCTCGCCCTGCAACGTACAGGAGCCCAAAGTTCCTCTCTACCCGGATCGAAAATACATGGAGCACTTGGAAATTTCGTACTTACATTCCGAGGAAATTCGGTTATGAATTGAACTGTCCATTAAAACGGTCTAAGTCTTATAAAGGTTGATCAACGATTTCTCATGATTTTTGCACGAATGCAAAACCAGGAGAAAATTTCAATTTTTTTACTTTAAACGGAAGTATAGTCGAGTATGATTTTCTTACATCTTCCAAGGAAAACTAAGTTTCTTTATTACTTTATTCTCTCAGCAACTTGAATTTTTCTTTGTAGAATGTATGCTAATTTAATAAGTAGCAGAAAGTAATAAAAAAAATCTTTTTTTCAGAATCGTTGCCAACGAGCACAGCAGTTCATTACAGCGGCCCATCGCCGAGTCAGCCGGTGTCGACTGATCAACAAGAAGTCTCGATTCAGCATCAAAGCGAGTCCGCTCTGCCGCAGGCGGCCTCGACCGTAGAGATCCCCAAGTTCGGCGTGCCCCATTCCTTCACAGTTCCACCGTCCCAGTTCTGGAACTCGGAATTCCGGAATAAGCAGCCGGCATTCATCAGGTTCAACATTAGCCTGCCCTGGGGTGCCAACTTCGCTGTCTACGGAAGACGGAACGTCGCCCCGAGCATCACCCAGTACGACTTCGCGGAGTTCGTCAAGGGAGGTCGGGTCGATCACAGGCTGCGACGGTCCATCATCCTCACCCCGGCAACGCTGCCATCTAAAAGAACAGGGTCTAAAACCTACGACTTCGACTCGCCGAAACATCTAGTCAACAAGAGATCGGCTGCAGCGATGCTCGTCAACGTCACCCTCCTACAATACCTCGACGCCGGGAGGTGGTTTCTCTCGGTCTACAACGACGACCTGAGGCCCCACGAAGTCGTCCTGGTCGTCGAAGAAGCGGAAGGAATATCAACGGCGTGCCCCAACGACTGCTCCGGCCACGGTTCCTGTTACGTCGGTAAATGCGATTGCATCGACGGATTTGAAGGTGTCGATTGTTCAAAAAGTAAGTCTCGCATAATAACGTCAGATATAATTATGAGAGTAAAATCAACTTTAAGAATAAACGCAATAGCTGTCAAACGATCTTTCTTTGTTAGTACTTCAAATTCGATTCAAAACAGATCTAAGGATAGTATTAAAACAACGTCTAAATCCAAATTCAATTCACAAACAATGCATAAATATGAATTGTAAAGTTGCTAACATATAACAAAAAAATAAAAGTATGAAAGTGAATAAAGTATGAAAACCCCATTTAAAAAACGAACCCAGCTACTCGGAAAGAGTTTCTCTCGATAGAAACTTTGCGTATAAAATAACCTGAGAATGAGGTCATATATTCCACATAGATCGATTGAAGGCTAAAACAGATATAAAATACAAAAAGGTATGGCTGATTTCATCACGAAAATTATTTTGCACAAAATACTTTTAAACGAAACTTTTTAAGAAAAAATTTTGAAACTTGTCGATAAAAACAATGAGAAATTATAGAAAAATTGAAAATCTACAAACACGAACACATACAGATAAGGAAAATAACAAAATCCAAACTATTTAAACCTCATTAAACCGATATCCAAACCTAACCGAATCCCTCTGTTTCATCCAACTTAAGATTTAAAAACTTTATTTTTGAATATACATTGCTCCGTAAATATTTTCTTTTATTACAATACTTATTTGGAATGGTTGTCATTTCAGTTCAATTACTCTTCTTATTTGACGTAAACAGTATAGAAATTTTTTTTAAATTCTCATAGAAACAATTGCTTAGATGACAAAAACATGGATTCAACAAATAAAGCTATTTCCTTATTAATGATTACATTTTTAAACTAAAAAATTCCCTTTTTTGTACACTCAAAGACAAAAAAACGGACCCCAGACGTATTTTGTTGTTTATTTCAAACTACATGTATTTTTATCGTTATATTAATTACAACATACTTATGTTAATGTAAGCTAATTAAACAAAATCAGAAATCCATGAATTTTCATTTAAAAAATTAATAATGATAGTTTGAAATAAAATTCACCAAAACACCGAAAAATCAATTAGTGATAGACAAACATTGTTAGTTAAATTCATTCTTAATTATAATTAATAAACAATAAATCAATTTAACAATAATAACATGTAATTAAAAATAACCAACAAAATATGAGTGTGCGGTTTTTTTTGGTCTTTGCGTATATACATATTTAAATAAACACAGAAAGTTAAAAAAATGAAAAGAAATACATAACAAATATAGATAAAAAATATATACATATATAAGCAAGATGTAAAAGAATAGCAAAAATGTATGTATATATAATATATAACGGGTACTGCCCGTGTCGATCAGTATTCGTGCATTTGTTGCAGGATCTACAAAATATGGCAACTCGTTCCCCATTGATTGTAAATTCATTATCTGAAGTTGTCTTGTATTTTGGTAACTCCTAAAAAATTACCCTCTTCTGATTTGGTTAGGTTATGGGATTCATCTACCGAATTTTCGGGTGGTTGTTCCCTAGCATCCATCTTGAAAACTCGTGGTTTTTGAAAAGAGTTTCTTGTTTAGATGCTCGTGGGTGTTTCTTGGTTTCTTTGTGAAAATGGAGTGAAATTTTGTTTAATTTGTGATGGTTTGTTGATTTGCATGGGTCTTTGTGTAAATTCATGTGGTTTGAAATTTTGCTTTTGATTTGTGTTTTGTCTATGATGTGGGAACGGTTGTTGGTCTATTCTCTGCATATACTGGAAGTCGTTTAACATTAACTTTTCAATGTCTGACAAGGTTTTAGGATTCCTAGTAGCTAGGTCATTTCTTAAAGGGTCTCCAAGACTACTTATCAAATTGGTGGCCACTACTTGCTCCTGAAACCTTATCAAATATAATTTTTCGTTGTCTGTACCGTCTTCCAGCTGTATTTTAGCTCGTAATAAATCAAACCTTTCCTTAATTTCATTTTGTTCGCAAAGGGGATTTTACATTTAATTTCAACGGGTCAACCAATATACTAGCTGGACCCTGCCTGTCTCCAAATTCAGTCAATAAATGTGATTTTAATTTCACTAACTCGTGGTCGGCTTGACCAATTAATATATTACAATTAATAAAGGTTTTTAGTTGAGATAAAAATAGTCAGTGGCACGAGGGGGATTCGAACTCACGATCTTCCGCTTTATACGCCGCTGCTCTACCACTTGAGCTATGGTGACTACGATCCACTCGGACACCAACTTCTCATCTCAACCTCAACTTTTGAATTTTCCCTCCTTTTTGCCATTTTTCAAATGTCGTGTAATCGGATTGGATTCTCGACGACAAATGAAATGGCCACGGAGAGCTTTAGTGAAGAATAATTCATTTTAAATCTTTAAATTCAATAATTTCGTGGTCCGCTTGACCAATTATTACCAATATATTACAATTAATTAAGGTTTTTAGTTGAGATAAAAAAGTCAATGGCACGAGCGGGATTCGAACCCACGATCTTCGGCTTTATACGGTCGGCTCGACGTTCGACTTAAGTTACTTCTCCGTTTTAATAACGAGACTTCTTTTAAACGACTTTTTTAAAAAGGAAAGAAAAACAATTTGGACAGAGCAAATATAAAACAACTACAAAAAATAACAAAACTAACAGCTACAAAAAGGACGAACTGACAAGAAAATCTCTAAGATAGTGAGCAAATATTAAGCGCAGTAATACACGTTACTAATTTTTATTGAGTTATGATTAATGGTATTTCATAAAATACTGACTAGCAAATTGACTCAATACTAATCGCTTAATTAATAGTAAAGCAATACGCGGCTATAATTCATGTGTAGGATCAAAAATCATTGAATCAAATGGTTCTGTTTTGAATCGACCAATATTTGTTTAAAGATGAAATGAAATTACAAAATAATTTCAAGAAATATTTTTACAAAATCAATTAATATTAGAAAGAATTAATCGAGATGTGGAGTTGTAGATATTCATTGTAGAGGCGAAATCCACATTATCTTCTTTTTTAATATTTATAACCGCCGTTTTGTTTTGTAAAAAAATGTTTCACTTGTTTTCAAGGTGTCTGCCCTGTGTTGTGCTCTAATCACGGTAAATACGGAGGAGGTGTGTGTCATTGCGAAGAGGGTTGGAAAGGGCCGGAATGCGACATCCCGGAATCGGACTGCCATGGAGATTGTTCTGCACATGGAACTTGCATCGATGGAACATGCGCCTGCCACACCGGCTGGACAGGACCTGCCTGCGATCAAGGTAAATTTGTTCAAACCGTTTTAAACCAACGAGTATTTTAACAACGATTCATGCAAAATTTTGTTCCGTCAATTAAATTATGAGGGATGATATTATGTAATCAGAAACAAGAAGCCTTATTTTGTATAATCGATAAAAAATAGTATAAGCACAAAAGACTTTCCTATAATCCGTCGGTAATTATCATGTTACCATATTATAATCATATTATAATAGATTTCATTAGCAAATTTAAAATTTAAATATAAATCCAAGAACGAAAACAAAATTTTCTTGACAAAAACAACTCAAAAGTCTAATTGGAAGACTTAGTTCACCAAAGGGGGATAAAGTTGACTGATAATAATGGAAGGACAATCAATACTTGTAGTAGCTTGTGGGGCAAACTGTATGTATACGTATGTGTACTAAATGTATAAGGAATTAGATAAGAATTTGATAGAAGAATTATTGAAATGGCCTTTCTAATCTAATTCTTTTACCAAAAAATTATTTGGCTGTTATATCATTCAACAGGACATCTAATGTAATGACATATAGGCCGTATTTGTCCAGGACGATCACCGATTTTCGCCTCGCCTTTACATACGAGGAGGGTGCGGTGGCGTGCGCCGTGCATTGCGAGGGTGCGTCCACATCATGGTCAATCCCACCGCACTATAGCGTTTAACAGCGGAATTACTTGAGGTTTGACATTCGCTTGAGATGATTAGATATGATGGTGGCACTGTTCACCTGGTCTGCACTTTCTCCCTCAGAGACGTTACTGCTGTCCGTGACAGGTCTTCCGTCAAACTTTCGTTATGGTCTTGTTGGAGATATACCACGAACTGGAGCGCATCAGCAAAACAGTGATTGTTGTCTGGGTACCCGGCTAGTTCTGGAGAGTAACGAAAAGATGGCTAACGCCGAAAGTCCCAATCACAGGGCTTACCACCGCGACCCGGCCTCCTGATCCTAAAAATGCAATAAAAAACATGATTAAAAGAAACTGGCAGAGAAGCTCTCGCGTATCAAGAGCATGTCGATAGCCCTCGGACGCCCTGACTCGTAGAAGAAGGGTCATCCTCACCAGATTAAGAATAGGCTGCGTACGTGTCCGGCATGCAGAGAAGGTTGCTGGATGTGTTCCATCTAATTGAAGGATACAATTCCTTGTCTCCTACAGAGAGCGCGTAGGAATGCCACCCATTATGAGAATTGTGCTTGTACACCGCAGCGAGTAACTGTTCTTCTACCGATTTTTGGAGCAAAACGGTTGTTCCTAGCATGTACTGAGAGTGAATGTGTAATGTGAAAGGACCTATGACGGAATATTCAATATTCCATTGGCCCTCAACTAGGGTTGTGATATAATAGATGTAAAGGGTGATGGAGAAATATCCACTATCCAAACATGTTTTATGCTTCATATAGATCAGTTTGTTAAATTTGTTTCTAAATGAACTACGTAATTAATTATATATCTTTCTGTTAAATCTTTTTGCGCTTTCCCTAGCTGCACTCAAATATGTTATTTTCTCTCAATAGATTAACAAAACATGAAGTTACAGTGTTCAATCTTCTCTTTTTTCAATCTTCATTTTGTCTGAAAATGTAATAGTTTTTATAATCGACATAAGCGTTTAAAAATCATGTACATTTGTATGTCCATGAAAAATAAGTTTGCTTACAGAACGAAAGACGTCTTTCTTTGACATCAAGAAATAATCCGACGGATGTTGTTATAAAAAGAACATTTTTGTAAATCCCATTAATCCTTTAATTGCTACTTGAGAGCCCTTTTAGAAGAGAATTGGTTTTCGGAAGGAGACTCATCCCAGAGATGAACCTGGCCGAAACCAATTATAACACCCTCGCCCCTTTAATTGCTGCCGCATTAAATCGAGTATGCAACAATAGCCTTGATGAGAAACCGGGATCGGGCCGATGAGCCGACCGGGGCGAATAATTAAAAACTCCTGAAACCGGAAGGACAAAGCACAAACCGAGGGCGCCGCCACGCATCGCTAGTCTTTACGGAAAACAAACCACAAAAGCGTTTCCACCAGAGCGCTTTACCGGAGCGAAATTAATACAAACTAGATTATTAATTCGGGGGTAATTTCATTA
Source organism: Cimex lectularius (assembly GCF_000648675.2). Lineage (NCBI taxonomy): Eukaryota > Metazoa > Arthropoda > Insecta > Hemiptera > Cimicidae > Cimex > Cimex lectularius. The sequence goes on along the minus strand of NW_019392982.1, from coordinate 87,400 downwards.
GAAAACTCATGAGAGAAAAAGTCTTTTTAAAGGTAATTTGAATTTGTCAATTTCCACTCCTTTAAATTTCTACTTGAATTGCTTTTATTTTACCCGCATTGAATGCTTTTCATTTACTAAATTACTTTTTAATATTTAAGTTTGTTGCTGTTATTTAAGCTTAAAAGAGTCCTACATTCCACTAATTTATACTGCTAACCATATTTGTCCGACAGACATTTCCAGGTTTGTGAGGGTTATGCACGCTCTTTTATTTACCGAATTAACGTATGTGTCCTTCTAGGAAATAATAATAAGTAAAGGCATTTTTCTGTAAATCATCAATTCGCCGTCTCACAGGATGAAACTTAACCACTGAAGATGTCAGAAGGTTCGCACCAAGCGGTTCACGCTATGCAAATCAGAACATATCTGATTCTGGGAGATCCCAAGCAGATCCGTCTGAATGTTAAGTCATGCAAACTGGTTGCTTCGATCTGACTTGCAAATCTTAACGCAGTTTGTTCGCCGTAAGGGATAATTTTGGCTTGTCATACCGGCTAATTTTTAATGAGGCTATGCCTCTAAATTCAGCCGTTTGCCCGGTATTCAATAATCTGAAAATGTGTATATCGAACAGTAAGTTAAAATTATCTTATTCAATTATTGGATCAACTAAGATTTTTCTACTTAAACAATTTGCTTTTCTGTCGAAAGTTTATTTCAAGTTGAGTTCAAAGGATTTTTTACGGTCTTAATTGTTGCAAAATGACATGTCTTGTTTAAAGTACAAAATGATCAATTTTTAGTAATTATCTAGAAAAGATTGTAAAGGGTATAAAGAAAAGTTTGTTGTAGAGAACAAAAAAAAAGTTGATTTTCAGCAAGTTGGTGTGTTGTTACATCCCTTTCGATGGGCAACAAAAGCAGGAAAATACACCGAAAAGCGATACTTCGCCCTGGCCGTAAATAAATCCCAACACCACGTGACAATGTACACGTGGGGTGGTTCAGTTTTTAATTACAGCACGTGTAGCCCCTAGGCCATCAAGTTTTCGACACGACCGGAAAATTCAGGAGGTGCGCTACAAATGAGACCGGCCGAAAAGTTAATCGTATATGATTAATTTATCAGCCAGCGGGTTGTGTGATTGGTTTTTTCCCCCTCTTCGTTTTCTCGCGCATTTTTTGATTAGCCTTTCCGTTTTTCGCTTTCTTTCAACTTGCAAGTCCGTGACATTTTTACATTGATACACCACATAAATCAAACATTTAAAGGTAATTGCCTAGCAAATATCTAAAAAACATTGGACATCATGTGAAAACATTATCAATCATCAAATTATAAAATTTTCCTAATTTCTAAATTGTGATGAAAATAGCACAATGTTCGCCATTAGCGATGGACATTCTATTCAAGGAATGCCTCTGTCCACAGACGGTCTATTGAAATTATGCCTGTCCTCTAAGGTATACAAGCCGATTCCAGGAAATCAGTCATTACCAGGATTTTCAATTGATGTTCAATTAGTCTTCTGAATCAATTTTCCTTCGAGATGTTCGTGTATAGTTTGCGTGAGGGGTCGCCGGGAAACCTCGTTTCGAGGTCACTGCAAGATTTGCGGCTACAAATATAAATCAGTAGTACATCATAACATAGTATATAACGTAAATTTAATTTTTATGGCGTTATTTTGTATATGTTGTTCTAAATAAAAAATATGAATGAGTAAAAGAAATGATTGCCGAAACTTTTCCGGCAGAAGGTTACACTTGCCGATGATTTAGGTTTACGTTTATTTGAGAAAAAAATTTATTGGATTTTGTACAACACATTTTATGTCTAAGGTAAATCTTAATGCCGAAACTTAGTATAGGATAAAAAATTAGTATCTTTCCTAAACTTTCTGTAATAAAGAGGTGAAAATGGCTGATATAAAAACCGATCTATTATAAACTTAATCAAATTATTCAAATATGTTTTCAAGTCAATTTTTGTGCAACAACAGAAAACAGTAATGGTTGGGAAAATTAATTTAAAAAGCATGGACAATTGAAAAGGTAATAACACAAAAAAAGATGTCCAAACAGGTAAAAGAGCTTAAATTCAAGCGGAATTGGAAAGGCAAAGACCCCTAACTTTCCACGGCGTCTTTTTATACGGCGATGCATCATTTTCCAAACAAAAGATCGAGCCCACGTAAGCAGTCAGAAAGTTGGATGTCCAAGATTTACAACTTCATGCCCCCGCCTCGGCAACCCTGATTCTGTGACTTTTGTCAAGTTTATATTCCATTTTTTCCCCTCCTGTGTCATCAACAAAGTATTTGTTTAACTTTCGTTAAACATTCGGCCATGAAGGCAATGTGAGCCTACAAATGCAACTATGTTTTTTTTTTACTTTTATAAAGAGTTGTAAAATTTTTTGGGCTGGACTAGTTGTGGACAGCTTGGCGGACCGTCGTGGATCAGCAGATTCAGGCGATTACTTACCAAATTTTATCTGTAGATCCGTCGGTTTTTTTTTTTTTTTTGGTTTTTTTAATTATAAAAATTTCACGTTGGAAGCGCTTTCTACATAATAATACCGTCTTGTGAATTATTCTCTTGGGTCCTGAGGATTGATATACCTATAGGTTGATCGGTTTCGAGCGGTCTGTATATCCTCGCGGTTCTTGTCTGTCAGATTTGTTTAAATTTCTCCCGATCGTCATTACACTTATAAAAGGAACCCGTGTAAACAGAAATCACAAATCCACCACTGAAGTCGGCCAGCACAGACAGAGCAAAAAATCAACAAGAATAAGCGGACCTAAATGACCAGAAACGACCAAACTACAAATATGGTCTTGTCTGACGATTGTACAAGTGGCTAATCATAGAATTTCATTGAACTCCATTTCCGCCGACTTGTATTCGGAAGTGTTTGACGGCTAAAAAACAAAAGAATAAAAAAGTGTGAAACGAAAAGTTGTGAATGCACGTTCCCCCCCGCTTGAGTCACCGTAGATATTGAACGATCATCGGGGAAAATACAATTACGTTACGAGTTTCGGTAACTGTTTTTCCTGCCTCAAGAGAGGCCACTGCGAGAGGGGATAAGTTTAGTTTAACGACTTTGCCCGAGGGGCACCCTGGAAGGCTCGTCTATAAAAACCGTATAAACTTTTAAGCCGGAACAGAATGAGAACATTTGCAGAACTCTCATTTTACAACAAAAAACAAGGAGAAAAAGTTGACTTGCATTATAGAAATTATTTTGAAATTTTAATCATATTAGTAGTTTTTAGCAGGTGTTTTAGAGGTGGAAAAATATCGAGGGATATTTCTACCCTCAAGACATTGTTAGCGTAATTTTAAAGAAATTATTTATAATATTTTTTTAATCTTATTATTTAAAAGTAATACATATGTTTTGTCGTAATTTCATAAGCAAGACACCTTTTTGGACTGTGCAGCAGGTACACCCATCCTTCACGACGGTACGATTGTGCGGGCTTAGTCGTACCTGCCCCTAGATCATACGAGTTCAGTCGGTCATTGGGAGTTGTCGAACATCGTAGTCTGATTCTTCTTAATCGCCCATGTCCGCCTGTTGAAGCTGTTCCTTACAGTTAGAATTGTTAGCATCTGTTTTAACTTTCTCATGGAAAAAGTGGACTTGCATTACAGAAATTATTTTTGAATTTTCAACGTAAAGGATCATGTTAGTAGTGTTTATCAGGTGTTTTAGTGCTGCGAAAATATCGAGGGATATTTCTACCCTCAAAACATATTGTGACTGTGATTTTAAATAAATAGTTAATAATATTTTTAAGCTTAAGTTTTATTATTTAAAAGCTTAAGTTTTATTATTTAAAAGTAATACATATGTTTTGTCGTAATTTCATAAGCAAGACCACCATTTTGGACGGTGCAGCAGGTACACCCATCCTTCAAGACAGTCCGATTATGCGGGTTTAGTCGTAACTGCCCCTAGATCATACGAGTTCGGTCGGTTACTGGGCGTTGTCGAACATCTTGGTCTGATTATTTTCAATCGCCCTGGTCAGCCTGTAACTGTTTCTTACTGTTAGAATTTTTAGCATCTATTTCACATTTCTCAATTTCTCTTTAGTCATTTTCTTTTGTAATTTCTTGTGAAATATGAATGACACGTCATCCAAAGCCATTTTTGCACGAAAAAAATTAAACGTAAAAGAATATAGGAGCACGTTGGAGCCTTGAAGGGCTTAAACAAGGGCGGGAAGAGGTTCATTTTTATGAAAAACCAACTAGAAATTTGTAATAGTAGTGTACATAACTATTTAATCGTGTATTAAAATAATATTTGCGTAGTATTACATCTACTTGCCTTTTAAACTATACATGACGCCATATTGGGAAGACGAAATAAAGCTGAAGCGTCGGTCGTTTCCCGGGCATCATTTTCGAGTTGGATATTTTCATACTATTTATCAATCCTAATTTGGCCATTAATATTATTATTAGGTTATGATTTTTCCTTCTCGAAGGTGGGATAATAGGTCATCTCAAAAAAACAACAACCATTTTTTCTTTCAATCGGCGTTTCGGATTTATTTTAATCCTTCCTCAGGTGAGTTCGCAGTGGTTTCTACCCATTACTATTAGGCTTACCTTCGATCAACTTCAGAAGAATAGGTTATGGTTTTCTCACCTGCCTTGAATTTACGCTCCGACAATTGCAATAATAACTTATCGTAGTATAAGTTATTAAATTAACTATTTAACACATTAATTTTTTTTACAAGAACAAAGAAGTCAACGACAATCTCGAACACACACTGCTCGTCCCATTTCAACTATCTGCCGCCTCGGGGACATGCTGTAACCTCCGACGCATGATTTCTTCCATTGTGCCCGATCACTTCTGACCTCCGGAGGAGCCAAATGAGTTAAATTCACTGATACATATGCATGGGCGTTATTAAAAAAACGTTAATTCTCAGCGTTATTTAAAAAAATATAAAATTGACTTGGGTCTTCGAAAATTTTTGCAATAAATTGAATTGACTAATTTCCGGTAATATATTATGCACTTTCACTTACTATAATGATTTCGCACATTATTTATGAACAATCCCGAAGCAGACGGGATATTATAAACTTATTAACATCCAAAATTTTGTTTAAAAACTAATCACAAAGATTAATTACTAATGGCAGAACAAGGAGTTAGAAAATTAAAAAGTTCAACATTTTTTGCTCAGGCAAACGTTATTTTGAACGTCGTGATAAACTGAAACTGGAAATTACAGTCCTTGCTTAAAAATTAACGGTGTCTTGAAAGTTTTCCGATCGGGCTTTACCAAAGCCGTTGCCATCCCTTCAATTAACTGGCATTTCACCATTAAATTCACAAGAAATAACCTTAAAAGCTAACCACCTTTAGGCTTTTATGCCAGTAGATACTGCAGAAATGCTTTATCGAGACGGGATTGTACAAAATTACGTCATGTTTAAAATTCGGGGTCGGGCACCGCTTGATTCAGGTTGGAACCGTTGTAAGTGGAACAGGTGTTGCCGATGGCGGAGGAGGAAAAAGTCTCCCTGTCAATATATATAAATATAAGGCGGATAAGCGCGAGGGACTTTTACTATTCCAACAAACTTTGTTATTCTACAGACGACCAAACACGGGGTGGGTTCGGCGATCCAATTACTTCACCCTCGCCCCTTCCAGACGGATATCTAGACCTTCTTTACCAACGGGCCCGGCTACAATTTTACGTAGACCTTCTTCTTTAATTTAAGCTTATAAATCTAGTTACGATAAATAATATACACTTTTATAATGATAAAAGCTCCTTGTTGTAGTAAAGATATCGATGTAATAATCTTAATACATGATGAAATCTTATAAGTTTGTTGTATAAATAAATTTTATTATATCAAAAAAATAAATAAACTAATAATTACTCGAAAAGAACGATGTGTTGTTTTTCTGGTCTCTGATCTTTGTTCATTTAAAGCAGTGGCTTTTGTAATTCTTGCCTTCATGGCTAGTTTTAAAAAATGTATGATCAGAAAAAATTGCACTCGAGCGATGAACAGTATCATTGAAAAAAGTCTATGAAAAACTTCAAAGGAACGAAAATTCAGTCATTATACAAAGTACATTTAAGGAAAAAATGTTACCCAAGACGATGTTACGATATGAAAAGCTAAAAAATAGAGGAGCCATAAAAGGTCTATATGAGTATTATACATTTTTTTAGAGGGGTAGGTAAATAAATGAACACCTCACCTGGTGTTGTAATTTTATTTAATTTTTTCTTTATTAAACACTTATTCCTTAATTTGTTTCAGTAAGATTAATTTGTTTTAATTATATTCTTATCACAGAAGTAGAAGAATAAGAATTCTCTGAAGTTAAATTATCTAAATCTGATGATTTAAAAAATAGGTCGATTGAGTCTGATAAAAAATAGTGGAAATACGAGCACCATTAAATCCTGTTAGGATAATCCTACAAAAATTTCAAGTTTGTGTTTAAAAATTTAGATGTCACAACTGTTTAATTTACAGTGTGCGAAAAAAAAATTAAGATCGTTTATCTTAATCAAACCATTGTTTCGCTATGATGCCACAAGATGTAATTTAAACAAAAACCGTGGTGGAATAATTAGTGTTTGATTATAGTAACGCATATTCCTAGTTTCTTGAGTATTATCCAAGTCCGTTGGGCAAGCGGATCGTCAATTTTGTCACACGAGCCGCAGCCGATGTGCTAGGCCCACCGACCCCAAACATATTTGCATAATAATAAACCATGATTCCGAGCACCGTCGACTAATCAGAATTCGCGTCGGGTCCTATGGATAATTTAAAATCCCCCTCGTCCTCGGCGTATCAAAAGCAAATCAAGTGGGCATTAATATTAAAAGCAGAAATGTTAACACGAAAAATGGGAAATATCAATTATTTCACGGTTCACTAGTTCTGAATAGCAATTTCCTTTTGCCTTTTTTTCATAACGGGCGTCACACTCCGTTAAACTGGGATGAATAAAAATATTCCCCTTTTTTCATTGTAAGAGGGTACAATTTCAAGAGTTAAGAAACAGAGCGAAACCGTTAATGCCTATTTATTAACGCACTTTTTTACATCTATCCAAAAGCCTTAAGCTATTTTTAAACCGATAGTACCAGTACATTATAAATTGGCCTTTTTATAATCTAAAGATTAAACATCTAAAAAATTAAAAATAAAAAAAACTGTAAAAATGACTGTAAAACGTATTTCTAATCAGAACTAATAAATATGCATACAAAATTTTATATAATATGTGTAAATTATTTTGATGGTATAATACGTACATAAATTTGCCCAAATTACGTTTTTTTAAATATATTTATGAGACGTTACAATCAAAATTTAACAGCTTCAACAATCTGTATTACTTTTAAAATGTATTTTTCAATAACATGCAAAATAATCATTAGTTTTTATTAAAATTGAATCCAAATCTATGAAATTAATTTTTTACATGAAAAACCTCATTACTTCAAGGCTGTATTTTACAGTAACATGTACACGCAAAGTGGCCATTAGTTTTTATTAAAATTGAATCAACATCGAAATGATTTTTTACATCAAATTATCAAATCCGATTTTAAGAATTTTTTTTTGTTTATAAGGGTTTTACCTTTATTCTTAATAGTTATGGACTTTCACCCCGAAGAGTTGTCATACACCCTTGCTGACCCTAGGGTCTATGCCTCAGGGGAGTACATCTACCCATTATGCGGCTGTGCAACTACTATCCCCTAAGCCAGGGGATCGTCGCTTACCAACCAAAGGGGTTAGGTTGCGACTGGGCCTTTCGAGAGCTAGGTCTAGCCTAACAGACAGCCTAAAACTATCTAACATGTTAATACAAGCGCACAAATAAATATCAATATTCCTCCATCGATCTACACACGATAGTAATAAGCTAATCAAAAACAGGAAAAATTGGACACTTTATAAATATTCCGCCATCGACCGACACAAACACGACAATCTGGAGGGGAGGGTGACGCTATATTTAACCATCAGCCCCTCACCACTCATACTGATAAACAGTCGCACTCTGAAAAAACCCAGAACGGCAAAACATATAAAACAGATCTATGTACAATAAAAACACTCTCACGTCCTCTAAACACCGGAACAGGGGACCCAGAAACTCGCTACTGTGCCCGAGAACCATCTTAAATCTGACGGCATGACTACAATTTGTGGGACACATCGTACAACTTATTTCATCATAGTAAGACATGCGCGGGCCTTAGCGTGAAGTGAAAATGAGTGTATGGACAGAGATTAAAAAAACGATATTCGACGTCCAAGCTCGATAAAGAATTTAGTTCGACTCTTGTCATATTGTATTGTAAAAAATATTCCCAGACATCACCAAAGGAGAAATTATCCCCAATTCGGAAGTGCCCGGCGGATGATGGATCGCCTGTCATAAAGAGTGGGAGGAAGACGGTGTCATGAGGAAAAACCGCCGGTTTGTTCACGGTTCGATTGTGGAAAATGTTGTATGTGAAACAGGTGTTGTTCCCCCGAGTGCTCCACGACTCCTAGATCCGTTGAAGAAAGAGCAGAGTAATGTTTTCCTCGGAACGGCTTGATAAATGAAGTGGTGAAGGGAGTTGTCAGTTCCCCTGAGGTACGGCTTAATACTACCTGATACGGTATCCGTACCGTATCACCGCTGAGACACGAATCGGTTACATTCAAATTTAGGGTAAAAGGCTATAAATCACTTAAAGACTAGGCAGGTGACTTTTCTTCTAAGGCTCTTACGACACACTGCAGCCGAGATGTTATTTCTTAACCCCAGATAAGTTCTAGGGATCTTTTGTGCCGACTCGCCAGTTTTCTTTTTTCTCGCCCTTTCTCCAACTGGTTTTTCTCTTTAGAAACGAGGGAGGGAAAACGTTTGACCATTTATCGAAACGAGAGGACAGGAGTTGTCTATCAATTCCCGGCCATTGTGCCGCCCAAGTCGAATCTCTTTTTAAAGTTGTCAAGCCTCGGAAGATCACCGACAGAAATAAACCATTGTCAATTCCTCGGCGAATCCCTACAAAGCGACCGGGTCCATTGTCGGGGGCGACACTCTGATAAAACTTTTTTATTTCTGTTGGTTCTTCCTCGTCGGATACAGACAATCGACGTCCACATTTTCCAGAAATATTTCAGAAGAGTTTAAATTTGACGTGGACAAAGAGTTTCCGCCTTTTCCAGGAAGTGCATGCCGATAAAAACCATCGACGCTTCGATATGGCCTTCTATTCATCTGGCCGTTTCGGAAAAAAGACATTTAAGGAGTGAAAAACGCTCACCAAGCTCGGTGATGGAATGATCAGTCCTGACTCTTGCCCGCCGGCCATTTTGACATCAAAGAGCGAATTCATCTGCGGAATGGACTCTTCCTGGAATGCTTGAGGCTAGTCCTACATTATTTTAAAGCATTCAGACTATGCCTCTGGCACCAGATGTCAAAGGAAATTCAAAAATTTAAAAAAACACTGGATTTTCGATTTTCAACAACGAATTTTACAAAATAAATATACAGTTCCATCCTCTTGCAGAGAATAAATACCCTACAATTGAACCAACAAAACGATTAATGTTTTGAAATATAACCTTACAATTTACTAGTTAACGCAAAAATTGAACATTTCTTATTAACGAAACGTGTCATTATTTCGTATACATTCATTCTAATATACATACCTCGTAATATTAAAATAGTATAAACAAAGCTGAACAGCTTAATATTTTAAAACAATAAGTTCAAATCTATGAAATTTTACTATCATAATGTACAGATCGAATATCAAGTTTTACGGTTTCGATTTTTTTTATGTGTTGTACATAAGCATATACAAGATGTATTAACTTCTATAGTCCATCCATTTTTTTCGGAAACGATTAGCAAAAATGGTCTTATACAAACTCCAAGTTAATTTGGCTAGGAATCACATTGTGGTAACAAATTTAATATAACTTTCTCATCTAGCTGGAAAATGATACTAACTTTGCTATTTTAAATAAGAATCCCATATTTTTATTGAACAATTTGATTCTAGAACTTATTTTATGCCACTTTTACTGAAAGGAAAATTTTGATAGATCCGACCATTTCTGAGTTATGTCCGACGGAATACGCGTGAGGGAGGTAGGTTTGTTGTAACAAAAAGGTGGCCCACCCCCTTTATTTCGAAAAGGATTGGCAAGTTAATTTAGGATAGGAATCGTTTCAGAATAAGGTAGGGATCATGGGGTTACTTTTACGCTTAGCTTATATTGATTTTTGGGAGAGAAAAAAAGCTTTTTACAAAAAAGATTGTTTTTATCATCATCGAGTCTACTTTTTTTTGTAAAACTTGACTCTCAGCTGTTATTGTGTATTGTTGCAGATTTGGCCATTTGTTAACATTTATGTTTATAATAAATGCTCAAACACGCTCCTTGCATTTGATGCGCAGAGCTCTCCTCGTTCCAAGAATTTTTCATTTGTGACCTTTTGTATTATTCCTGGGTTATGCCACAACAATTCTTTGTTCCAATTTTTGGAAAGTCAATACTAGAGAAGGATTGGCCTACACTCGATTCTTCAATGCCCCTAATAGGACCTTGCGTGACGACGCGACTGTTGTGAGCGGGACAACCGTCTTGTTCGAACCACATCTTTCGCCTGGTATATAGCGGAATTCTCTCCATCTGATCAGGGAGAGTATTTTCTATAAAAGAATGATACCCCTCCCCTTAGAGTGTTCCGCTAAAAAATTTGGTCCAATAAGCTGTTTGCCTGCCAATCCGTACCAAACATTAGTCGAATTGACGTTTGATAACGTGTTTGAATATTCCAACGAGGATTTTCTATTGCCCAGACATAACTGCATAGTGGCATGTTTGGCTCAGCAGGTCCAGTTCCATTTCCATTTGAACGAGGATTCGTGAATTGAAATCCAAACGTCTCGTTGGATCTCCCTCGCGAATGCCTTATGAAAGATGACAAGGTCACAAATTTTTTACTTTCAATATTCGCCAGACCCACTGAACCGATATACTGAGAATGGACGATCTCTCTCTCTAATTGAGAAATGAGGATTTTCCTCAACGGAAAGCAACACCGCCCAAATTTTGGTAAAACGGAGAAAAATACGATGATCAGAGTGTCTCCTATCCGGAAAACTCTCTTTGAAAAAAGTGAAGAAAAGTATATTTCAAATTGTGGTGATTAGTGACCGTTAGTCGATGATTATTCAGAAAAAGTGAGATGCGATCTGGTGTGATGTAGGTTTCAGAAAAACATTTTCTTTATCGTGCCAACGTTTCGATCTTTATTGAGATCATCTTCAGAGCCTGGGATTTACAAACATTTCCCTTCGTCGGCTCTTTTCACCTCAAAGGCGCCGACTCCTTATACAAAAATAAGGAGTTAAAATAAAATTCTATACAGACTTCTTTCCCCACCCCTTCAAAATCCAACGTATATAAACACAAAATAGCAAAATCTCACAGGCACTCTCACCACGACACGCAAGAATGGCACAATTACGCAGAAAACAAACACTTTGAGAGAGTACAAATACTTTGATTGAATATAAAATTTCTTGCATTGTCTAAATTCATTTTTTTTACATCCGTGTATTTGTAAATTTTAAACAATGTTTATAAATCCGAGGCCCTGAAGATGATCTCAATAAAGATCGAAACGTTGGCACGATAAAGAAAATGTTTTTCTGCAACCTACATCACACCAGACCGCATCTGACGATTTCTGAATAATTATATTTCAAAGGATATGGTAACCATTAGGAAGTAAGTAACCTGTAGAGAATAGACGCAGACCTTCCTCTCTTCCCAGCATCAACAAAAGCAATAAGCATATCTCTCATCTCAGCGCTTGTACACATTTTTGTTGAAAGTAGAACATAAAACGAATACTCATGTATACATTATTATGCTATAGAATCCAAATGATTTCACGAGGATCAACTTCGAGAAAAGAACAAAAACAAAAAAATTCACAATAAGAGAGGTAATTTTCATTCGAAATTTAACTAGTCGTAACAGAATATCGTTTAAAATACATATTTACAATTAGATAAGAAAGCTGAAACAAAATGGAAGATAATACCACAGCTTGGCCAAAACAACTGAAAATAGATTTTTTGCTTGCAAACAAAAAATCGGGCATAACCCCGAAATGGTCGATCTTATCGAAATTTTCCTTTCATTAAAAGTGGCATTAAAAAAGCTGTAGAATCGAATTGTACAATAAAAATATAAAAATATCCCATTCAAAGTAACAAAGTTAGTGTCATTTCCCAGATAGATGAGAAAGTTATGTTAAATATACCACCACGCGGTTTCTAGCCAAAATTAACTTGGGGTTTATGTAAGACCATTTCTATTTATATACCATTATTATATATAAGACCATTTATATATAAGGTTTACAAAATCATTCTTTGCTCTAGCTAATTGTTTCCGAAATAAATGGGTGGACTATAGAAACACCCTGTATATTGTTAATATATGTTTTGTGTTCTTTTACATGTTTTTAGAAATAAGGATAAAATAAAAACCTCAAATCAAAATCAATAAATTGAATCTAAAATATCAAATTATCGTGTCACAATCGGTGGTCCAGTTCGCGCAGCTTTTAATAACAAATTACAATAGCAACTACACTAAATTATGTATGACTAGAAATTTAATTAAATGGGCTTAACATTAATTTCCTTTTCTGGCCGTAATTACTCCTGTTTGTCAAGCTCAATCTTAAATTACTAAAGGTCCTTAAATACAAGACAATCTTCAATTCGTAAATATTTTAGAAATACCCAATCCAAATTATAATTGTTTAAGGGCGTTAAAGGTTTACTTATTCTATCAGTTCAGGCCGTATAAAGCGATTGTATTAAGAATTGCCCAAGCAAGATTTTATTTTGGGTTTAACCTAAGCATTGTTGGGATAAAAGAAGTGTGAATTGTTATTTGTTTATGTTTATGTTTGGATTGTTTATTTAAATATATCTTAAACCTCTGAAACGATGTAATAGGTGTAGTTAAAACTAATGAGTGAAGTGATGAAGGTCTTGTTGTCTTTGTGAATAATTGCTCCTCTGAAAACACAAATGATACTAACCATTGTCTCTTATTCACGATTAACAATTCAAATAATCCCGTTTGCATCATTTCAGCTATAAACAGAAATTATTGGGCCCAGAGAGTAGGCTTGCCCAATTTCCATTAAGCCAGTAGTTTCAAATGTTAATACTGTGTAAATATGTCTGGTGAACCGACTAGAAACTACGATGTCAAATTGTCAGACTGTTATTATAAATCAAATACCTTTTACATGTTTCTGAAAAAATATGTAAAGAATACAATGCGCACATGCTCAAGAGAAGTATGGTTTTTATTAGAACTTAAATGTATTTTCTTGTTTTTAGATAGATTTGGAAATTTACTGTTGTAAAAAGGTTCTGTGACTGTCATGTCACCCTATAAAAAATAATATCTATGTTGGTTTCATGAGATTCAAACATAAATCAAAATTACTTAATCAAAGTTTCTGCATTTCTTTGAAACTTGCTCAGAATCATATATTTTATGTATAATGTTTGGAATTGAATATAGACTTTCAAACTTATACAACGGATATAACAAACGTGTTCTTTAAATACAATCCTCTTAAAAGCACTATATTTAAACTTTATTGTATTGAGATTCTTACTAAAAAAGAATTGTTGAGTGTATATTATCTAATACTAAAAGAGTTTCTTCTACGCTTTTTATCATTTCGGAAGAGCGAATACAGTAAGATCGCGTTGTAATGGCATGCTGCAGCCCAGCCAATAAGGCGGCTTCTTTTCGTTCGGACGTCGGCTGAATAATCCAAGACGAACAGTTAAGCCTTCTTTTATCTGAGAAACACGGCCCTAACCCTATTTATTTACAAGGAAGGGGCAAGAAAAAAATGAAAATCGTCTTTGAATTTTTCATCGGAGCCGCCTTCTTCAATTGTCTGCCGCACGGAGAAGGTGGGCCTGGGATAAGTGAGAAAAATGGAAGCGTTACACCTCCGGAAAAGCGAATCGTGAATTAAAACGTTGTTTATATTTTATAACAGAGAGGGCGGTCTCAAAGAACTCATTTTCTCTACACAACAGACATAACGGTTTCCAATTTTTATGGGGGTATTTTTTCTCCTACCCAAACTGGAGGAAACGTTTTATGATTAAAATTGATAAAATACTTCTCTGAACTTACGTTTGTTTTAGAGAAAATTTAGTAGTATTTACAAATCACGTTATCTATAATTAATCTTTAACAGCAGCATTTCATCTTTATTAAATTTAGAATTGGATGAATTTGAACATAATTGATCAAATGTTTTAGGAGCAACATATTTTAAAACCTGAATTTTCCCATAGATCACAGCAATTAAAACATGAAGTTTTAACGGCTTTGTTTCTTTATCACAGATATTTAATGGTAGTGAATCAATCGTTATGAAATAATTAAGAAATTTAAACAACAAATAGAGTTACGTGTTTAAGTTAGAATAGAAGCAATTAATTAAGGTTTTTAGTTGAGATAAAAAAGTCAATGGCACGAGCGGGATTCGAACCCTCGATCTTCGGCTTGATACGCCGCTGCTCTACTACTTGAGCTAGCGTGACCCCGATCCACTCGGACACCAACTTCCCATCTCAACCGCACCTTTTGAATTTTCCCTCCTTTTTGCCATTTTTCAATGTCTGGTGTCCGAGTGGATCGAGGTCACGCTAGCTCAAGTAGTAGAGCAGCGGCGTATCAAGCCGAAGATCGTGGGTTCGAATCCCGCTCGTGCCATTGACTTTTTTATCTCAACTAAAAACCTTAATTAATTGTAATATATTAAGTGGTCAAGCGGACCACGAAATTAGTGAAATTAGAATAGAAGTTTTAAGTAAATACCAAATAGAAGTTTAAGCAAGAATGCTGCTCGGGTCTTTCTCGATGTCGAATGTCTGTTTGGTCTGGAAATTCAAGGGCATCCTACCCGCCTCACACTATCCCATCCTTACATCTTACCTGGCCGACAGGACTTCTCCTTAGAACAGATTGAACGCGAGAATCCCTCAGGATTATCGTCTTCGGCCCGCTACTGTACTCAGTATATTTGCTAATATCCCTTCCTATCCCGATACCACTTTCCTAACATATGCTGATGAAACTGAATTTCTATCCTCTAACTCCAAACACCTCATAGCTCCCTCCAGACACACCTATATTCCACTGGTCCAATGGTCCAAAAAACTGCGAATCCAACTAAATACTATACAAGTCCCAAAACATAACCTTCATCCTCCGTTGCATCACTCTACTTCCAATCTATAACCCCACCTCCCTTCACATCAAAAACGTTATCGGCTACCTAAGATATCTGGGCAAACGACTAACCTGCAATCCCCATACACGACTCAAGAGGATAGAACAACCGACCATAATTAAAATTAAATAGATTACTTAAAACATTACACGATAATAGAAATAAATTCTGTCTTGACAACAAAATACTCATACAACGCAATACTGAAACTAATATTAATGTTTATTATACAATGGAGTTCAACAAACCTTCCAATCTCCACAGAATCCAGACATGGCAATCACGAATCCTTAGATCCATTGTAAACGCTCCGTTGTATGTTTCTAACCGCACCCTCTTAAATGTTCCCAATTTTTTTAAAAATTAACTTGTCAAATCCAGCTACAAAACATTCTACACTAACCTCCGATTCCCTCTAATCCGCACGTACAAGTACTTTCCTCCCGATCTCATCCAACATTCCTCCTTGCCTTCTATAAAGGCAGTGGTGACCTACTCTGAGAGAGTGCGAGTGGTTAAGTGACGATTTGTGATTTAGGAGTACATCACTGCACACTTCTCCAATCAACGACTTTTCTGTTTGTTTGTTTTTTTTTATTTAAATTATTTCGTTAACTATGTAACATTTATATAATCCTCGTACGCTCGAGGAAGATATTTAGAGTTTTCTTCCAAATACGGCTTTTCCCTGATAGATTTTTAAATATAAAATCTCAATTTATACAAAGTGAACTATTATATTTCTGCAGATTTCATGAAGAGTGAGATTTCGTTGGTTGTGGATCGCCCGTAGTCAACAGTTTGATCAATACTGATTACATCTGTGTCGCGCCTTAGTGGCAAAACGCGTTTGACTGGGGCGAGAATACGCAAAACATCGTTATCAACCACTTGCGCATTGTAAAAAACAGCCGGAAATAACTGACGCGCGTTAGCGATGAAAAACTAGTGAAAAATTAAGCAGCGTGAAATGTTAAACATGGCAGTCAAAATTCGGTTGATACTTTTTCCGATCTAAAAGGTAACAGTCGAAATAAATAAATAAGAAGATTTTTTTTTGTAAACTAAAATAAGCAATTAGTGAACAAAGATATCNTATATATGAGAATTTAAACACAGTTATTGCACATTTTATTCAAATTTATGTTAAATAAATATTTTATCTTCTCTCTCTTCCCCCTCTCTCTCTCTTTCTATCTATCTATCTCTCTGTCTCTATCTCTACTGCTCGATCTCTCTTTATTAAAAAGATTTTAATTCATTTGGTCGAAAAATATTCAGGTTTTACTCAAGGTTATATCTACTATAATTAGTTCTTTTTTCGTTTTTTCCAGTTAGTGAAGGATTGAAAAGTGATCTTATATCCTCATCTAGAAATGTTTTCCCATTAGCCAGGGTGAAAAGAGAAGGAACGTAGGGTGGAAGGAGACGTGTTAAGCAGAGCCTTAATGGAATGTTGATAGGACCCAAAGAGTTGCCCGGCACGACAGAGGAAGAAAATTGCTCTGCACCTGCTATTACATTGGCCCCTATGATTAAAATGGCGTCAAACAAAGTTAATTGTTGTTCAAAGGGTGCTCAAAGAGGGCGGACGGGCTCGGAAAATGGATGGCGCGGGCGAAAAGGGCTGCGTGCGCGTATAGGGCCTGAACCTGTTTTCCAGGGGGGTACCGATAATTAGTTTCGGGGCATTATTGCAGCCCCACACTCCCTGCACTGATTGCAAATCCCGATGGATTATATTTCCGGACCGCCAGGGCACAAAAGGGTAGACGAATTTCAATTCTCCCCAACCACTGGAGCCTATAAACAAAAACTCTCTCAACAACAAAGGGCGAATTAAAAAGACAAAAAAATTGAGGCCGTTTTCGAATTATTCCCGCCCGAGTTGATACCGCTCTTAATTATATTCCACTTTTAAACATAAACCCCTTGAAAATATAAACGGATGGGCGATCGGCAACTTCCTAAAAATAAATAAACCACAAAATTACGAATACAATGAAAACTTTTCAACAATAACGTTGTTTTCTGTCTAAAACAAATTATAAATGTGTTACTAATGAATAATACAAACGAATTTCAACTTTAAACACCTGCATTTTCTTCCATAGACTCAGTTACTTACCTATCTGCCGCATCTGTCAGGAAACTGTTCTTTTATGCAGAAGTACGGACAGGTGTGTATCAATAGGGAATGGCCCAATAGCAATCGAATCTGAAGATATTTACTTATATGTTCCTAAAAACTCCTTTGGCCTAAAACCAAAAATTGCCTTCTGGTTTAAGCAATTATGTAGTAGGAACAAACTCTGCAGTCAAGAGTAAATGTGCTCCTAAATGTTACCTATAGATACGGGAGCCTTGATGACTACGCAGGCTGCTGCCCTAGAGATTTTATTAATCCAACACCATCTTCTTGCCTTCATCCCAGGAAAAGCAAAATTAGTTGCACATAGCCTTATCCAAGGACTGGTTTCTATCAGCCACCTCTATGGTACTCATCAGCTAAAAATTAGAGAGGAACGTTGAATGATGTAACATTGAGCATGGTCATAGACGCAAAACTACCAGTCAACGCTGACTCTTTTGGTACACGTACAGCTCAAAAATCAAACAGCCGGTACATATTTTTCTTCTTAAAAAAATTAAAAAAAGCCGAAACCGTGGCAAGTAGTAAATGTGTTATGCGCAAAAGAGTGTAAAATGATACTCTAACAGCCAAGCTGCGTTCAAAGTACTAGCCTCGCTTGAGGTAAGATCACAAACAGAAAGGAACTGCGAGTGGGCGAAATAAGATAAGACAACAAATTGCCGGAGCCCCAGGACACATAAGACAGATGAGACTGATAAACCAATAGAGCTCATGGAGGGAGGAAGGCCCGAACCCAGAATCTGTAAAATTTAAAAGGGCGGTAAAAACAATTACCGAATGGACGGAGTTAGAGAATCATACCAGATCTAACCACATCCAACGACAGGCAAAAAAACTTCGTCATAGAAGTATCGCCTGTAGTTACTACTTATCGGTTATAAAGTAAAGAAGAGCAGGTATTTGAAATTATTAGGAGTCGCAGAAGATAGCCTGTAGGTTCTGCCAAAAAAAGAAAACCGCAGAATTTATTATACCCTACTCTAAAAGTATACATACATTATGGAAAGACAAACTTAACTGAAAATTCACTATCAAGACTGCGGAAGTTAACAAAAATTCTGAAGATAAATAGCGAGCTGATAGAAGAGAAGTACAATAGTACTACTTGCAAAAAACTCTAGCTACTTAAGAAAAAATCTAATTTAAGCTTTCATTTCTGATGTCAGATTTATCTTGATCCATTCTTAATGTATCTTCAGTGTACCAGTCCTCACGTCAACTCGAAACCTAGATTCACAATTCATATATTGAAAAAGGGCAAGAAACAAACCGACGTTACAATTTTACCACGATCAAATTTGGACGAACGACTGCGAAGTTTGGGACTCGACCAAACATTTAAACTTCCAACTCGTCGAATTCTTTCAATCTAAAAACACAAAACTCTTAAACTGTCGATTAATAAATAAACAACGATCTTCACAGTTTGTACGTAGTTTGATTCAATCCCATTTCATCGATCATTCAACCCTGATCCTTATCCTCTAGTCCAACGGTTATCCTTGCCCACCCCACCTGTTAATCCTAATGACTGAAGCTAAAGTGGCCGAGCCACCTGCGTGATATTGAATGTGGTTCATGGCAACGGTAAATTTCAGAAGCCCAAATAAATGGAATAATTCTGAGGAATAAGGCAGACCATGAGGATCAGAATACGGAAAAATTAAGAAAAGTCTCTAAACCAAATTTCTTAAACAACAACGTCGGTCTGTACAAAAATATTGTGTAATTGTTCTGAAAACTAAATACATTTCAAAAGTATTTTTCAAAATATTTAAATCGTACAGCTTTTTCGTTGAAAAAAATTATAAAAACATAATTTATTGATTTTTTTATCGTTTTACTCTCTTTCAAGTAAAACATCAATGAAAGTAGTCTGTTCAAGACTACCTTCTTTTTTACGTGCATGATGGAAAGAGTATTTACATCTTCATTATACCTTTGATATTGAATACAACAGGCAATTTAAAAAAATTAGAAAAAATGACAAGCGTACTTTTAACAATGAAAATGTACAGACAGTTTTCCCTTAAACCCACTGGCTGAGGTTTTTGTTTTCCATCAAAACAGTTGAACAACCAAATGGAAAATTTAACCGATCGGTTTTTAGCTCCAGAACAGTTATTATTTTCATACCAAATCCTAACAGCAAGAGGAATTTCAATTAATAACCATACTGGGAAATCCTTGCAAAATCCGAGAATTTCTCAAAGTTTAAATTCAACATGACAAGGGCATAATTTATTCACCTTTTGAGATGTAAACAGTCTTTCGTTATAGGATTACTTTCCACGGAGTTTCTTTGTTGTATTATTGTTAACAACCAACAGGTCTTAACCGAGATCCTCCCTACGGGAAAAGTCTTTGAGGCGTATTATATATATAGTGAATATTATATTATTAANTATATATATATATATAATATTCACTCCTGTAACACGTTGTTAACAATATTAAAACAAGGGAGACTATGTTTACCTGATAATTAACAAAGAACCTAACGTCCACAGACATATGAAATTATAAACACCCGGGGGAAAAAATTTTTAAAGAGTTATTTTAAAAAATGGCTTTGTTTTTCTAGTTGTTACACATAAATGGGACAATTATTTTAAACTAACGATTATTCTTAGACCCTTCCTACTTCTTAGAAACCCATCAGTCTTTTGCATACAATCACTAAGGTTCTAGAAAAACTACTGCTACAGGAATGCTGGTTCATTTGCAGGCGTATAATGAAATGCCTTCCCACATTATTCCTAGCCATCAGTTGCAACTCGTCTATCCATCAAGCTCATTGCATAATAGACGGCAATGTCTCTGCCCTCGAGCTGAAGAAGTACTACCCTGATGTCTCCCCGGATATATCTCAAGTATTTGACAGGATGAGGCACTTTGGTGAAAGCTTATTGGCATCCTATCATCTACCTTATACCAGATACTTGTCGTACTAAATTGTCTAAAACACTTCTTTCTTCTCGGTTTACCGGATTTTTGTTTGTGCCCTAGCACTAGGGTAGAGTATTACTTGCTCATCTCCCCTATACACTTGTAATATACCCACTCACCCTGACTCTTCCTCTTTTACCTCTATAACAATACTCTGATAAAGGCCCAGCTACAGCTTCACATAATGAACGTACAAAATCTCTTACAAACTCTGAAATCCAGGATCCGCTAGTGAAGGATCAAGGTTTACGAAACTAAATCCAAATATATATAGTTTTTACCCTTAACAAAAAAAAATCCCTCTATATTTCAGTATTTTTCTATTCACGTTGCGAACCACCTACAATGCCTTGGCATTTACCTCAACGAACGACTTACATACGAGACTCAAACGTAAAGACTTTAATAAAAAAAATTCAGCCTTGATGATGTGTGTCGGTCTGCGAGTCGGTGAACCTATGCTTGAAGCGGCATAGGGTCACTTATTGGGTCCGTCCTCACTCGGGAGTTTGTAGGATTACTCAAACACATTTCGGCATTGCGCCATTTTCAGTGATAAATCGTCTAAACATGTTTGAGTAATCCAACAAACCCTTAAGTGCAGACGGTCGGAATAAATGATTCTATGCTGGTTCAGAATAAGATTCATACTTCTAAAAAATGACAGGCACTCTAAACATAAATTAATAAAAACAAAAAACGAACTATAAACTACCTACACCTTCCTCGAGCACCGTTAGATTGGGTGGATCTAAGGGAAACGTTAAGTTTAAAAGCCCCTTTTCCAGAACCAAAATATTAGGAAATTGGCGCGGTCCGCTCGTATAGGGTCTCCCATAAAATACGGCGGGGTGGCGGATGGGCTCTGCTCTGCTAGTTCCCTTTGGACACACTCACCTCTAAGCGGTTCCCATCTTAACAGCCTCCAAACCCTACAATCTGAAATTTTCAATTGATCATATAACACTTCATGCTGAACTTTCTACGTCTATTATAACTTCGTTTGCTCCGTCATCTCTAGTTTATTGCAAAGGGTCGCAATAAAAAAGGCAGCCGTGATTGCCTTGGGATGTGCACTACTCAAAAGGAAGGAGTTGCTATTTATTTGTTGTTGTTTTATTTATTAATGTTGTGCTATTTATTAATCATCTTTATTTAAGTAATACATAACTACTTACACTTCTGCAAAAAATCATGCGATACTGGCAACGTCTAGGTCTAGACTAGACTGCCAAATGAGTGTATCTTTCGTTATTGGATTTTCTTTTGAGTGTCATAGTTAAGCATAAAGCATAAAGTTTCCGATCATTTCCGGTCAAACCCAACAAGTTGACGAAAAGCCGGAACGCGTCTGACAGGTCAAACCAGCGAATATAGGCAGATCAAAGTCTCCGCAACTTACAGGTTTAAGAATGAAGGAGAAAGAGTTTTTTCTTTTTCAGAATCTACAGTTGTACAAAGAAATAAATGTTTTCATGTTATTGTTTTTTCACTTATTTTTAAATAAAATTCGACAAAAATGAATTTATGAATTTCATTGCCAGGATTTCAGTGTTCAAAAACCTTCCTGCTTTTAACCTCACTTTGACCCGGTTAATTAAGGTAAATATTCAAAGGAGTGCTCAAGTTTTCTCGGAGGCACGTCACCTTTGCCACGACGCTCATGATATAACCATAATAACCGCGTTAGGAAGCGAGCCTGGAAACTCTTCGTTACTGCATATTTGAAAGGCTGATGAAAAAAAATAATAAAAAAAGGCCTGCTTATGAATTATCCAGCTTATCGATATCCAGGGTAAAACCTTAATCGAGCTGAATATTTGAAACGCCTCTCCGTGCGAGCTCTTGGACATAATGGTCCTCCCTGAGGCGGGGGGAAACGGGAGGCCAGGGATTACGTTTCAAATCCCAAGCTTACTCCAGAGCCGACATCCTCTTCCCCTCGTTTAAAAAACGCCGAAGAAAAGATCCTCGTCACACCGCTCTGCATTTTACAAACTTGACTAAATCAGCTCTGAGGACGGGGTTGGTAAAAGCCTAGCATGAATATTCTTTTATTTTTAATTTGGACAAATCCCCATTGTTTGGTTTTTTTGGAGAGTCAGTGAATCAGTAATGATCAGCAACCTTTATTGACCGATTTGGAAAAGCGATATAAAATTTCCCATGTCTGACAATTCAGAACGAATACTCGAGTTTCGTTGTACAATCAAGTACAACCTTTTCAAAAAACGCCTACGAAAGAGTTTATTATATGATAAAATGCATGATAACATATTGATGAAAAAATATTTATGAGCCATAACACATGCGAGAGTTCTTCCTGGATGAAGAACATGTAGCTCAGTTGTTTGTGAAAATTCCTACCAATCTTTTTGGTCTGACAGATGCATTTCGACTTTTTCTGAGATCAGTTTTTATCATAGTCGCGTTCTTTTCGTACGTTAGTGAAAGAAAACATGGACATGTTGGTGACAGTCGTACACAAGCATATAAAAAAATTGTAGAAGGAAGAAAGATAGGTCTGTGTTAGCAAAGCCATGGGGACAAGAAAACCAACATAATCGAAAACGTCCAAATTACATAAGAATTTTCAATGTTAGTTTAAAGTTTACAATTTGAAGATCGTGTAGTATCCGAAAGACAGAAATAAGTTTGTTATCCTGAAAGATAATAAAATTCTCTCTCTCTCTCTCTCTCTCTCTCTCTCTCTCTCTCTCTCTCACACAAACACACTCTCTCTCTCACTCTCTCTCTCTCTCACACTCACACTCTCTCTCTCCCTCCCCTTCCACTCTATATCTCTCCTTATCCCTCTCTCTTTCTCTCTCTCACTCTCTCTCTATCTATCTATCTATCTCTCCCTCTCTTTATTTTTCTCTTTCTCTCACTCAGACAATTTATTATCTGACTAAAAATTGACGATTTTTCTGTTGCAGTCAACTGCCTGGATCCAACTTGCTCCGGACATGGGACCTGCGTCGCCGGTCAGTGCTATTGCAAAGCGGGCTGGCAAGGAGCAAACTGCAGTTCTGTGGACCAGCAGGTTTACCAGTGCCTCCCCGGTTGCTCAGAACATGGAGCCTACGACCTAGAGACGGCCTCCTGCGTTTGTGAATCATTGTGGACTGGCGCCGACTGCTCACAACGTACGTATAACCGTTTTTTTTTTTTTTTTTTTTTTTTTTTTTTTTTTTTTTTTTTTTTTTTTTTTTTTTTTTTTTTTTGGGGGGGGGTATTGAATTCCATCGTTCACGTTCGTAATTGGTATTTATTTATATTTCTTTAAACACAAACCCTCTCTCTCTCTCTTTCTGCTCATTGAAATGTAAGTCCAAGCCAAATCACAGTAGAATTCCTTGTTATTTGACGGGCTTTCAGTGATGAATCGCAAAAGGAGGAATCGGGTTAAACGAGATTGAGTGTCATCGTCATAACCCTCCAAGCACTTCGTTCTGACCTACATATTAATTTACCCTTTTATCATAGTGGTTTCCTGTTTCTCAGCGGAGTCGTATAATTTTCCCCCCTTTGTTACCTGCAGGATCTGAAGGAGAAAAGACAAATTGTTCCAACTCCCTTCAAAGGAACACCTAACCATTTGCAATATGACTTACGATCAACCTTTAAGGGGCGAGTAACATTACACCCTTGATGTTTCTTCCCATCATCCTTATTTTTAGATTCTCCGAAAAGCCCTATGATCAACATTAAGACGCCAAATCAGCATCATTAATATTTAACTGATTAACTTTATTAAAGTAAATATTGGCTACGTCAAAGGATGACAGTTCATTACATCAACATTCAGTTTCATTTTAACTGTAGCTGTTGTAGCTGAGTAGATAAATTAAGTAAAAGATTAAATGTGAAAACAACTGTCGATAATCCCTGAACTGGAATCTGACGGCAATAACTGTTCCACTGTGTGAACCCGCTTGTTGACTAACTACAGCAAACATTGCAGGCCTATTGACTTATAGATGTCTAATTGCTCGTACTCGAGTGGCCCGGAATTATCCATCGGACGTGGTTAATCCTTGATTAACATGATTTTATGTCTACAACATGGCGATTGCAATAAACGACCGATGGGGGGGGAGGTCAACGTATGTTTGTGTAAACACTCATTATTGACCACAATGCCTGCCAATCAGTATACATGAATATATAAATAAAGTTGAAAAATAGATATGTATTCAAACATGGTCTCTAGGTTTTATTTATAAAAAATACTTAATTGTTAAGATTGATTTGCAGTTGTTAACTTTATAATGAGTTACATATCTTCGAATATTTAATCAATCCAGCATGCTTTCCTCTTTTCTTTTAATGACAACTGCCATATGTAGTTCAATATGTTCTTTTACCTTATAAAGCATCTTTTCACTACCTTAACTATGCATATAAATGTATACCTTCCTTGCTCTTGAAATGTCATGTTACAATCTAAGCAGATCTTTCTATTCATAATTAATACACCCACCCAACCTCCTACACTTTAACCATTTTTCCTCTGTTATATTTGTAATTATATTTCTTTATACACTAACAAAAATTTTCTTTTTATACCTTTAGTATAATAATTTACTTTGATTTCTACACATAATTTATCATTTTTGTTGATAACCCACTTTCAGCTTGGTGCCGTTTGGACTGTGGGCCCCATGGCCGTTGCGATTCTGGTCGCTGCATCTGCTCTGATGGTTGGACTGGAGACACATGTGACACTTTGCCGTGTGACTCTCGCTGCTCCCAGCATGGGCAATGCAAAAATGGAACTTGCGTTTGCTCACAAGGCTGGAACGGCAGGCACTGCACTTTGCGTAAGCCTCTTATTTCACTTTTTCTTTTATTAACTATAAAAGTCTATCGATTATAATCCCTTTCTTACAAACAGCCGGATGTGTAAGTGGATGCAGCAGACATGGTTCATGTATTTTGTACGAGGGTGAATACACGTGTCAGTGTTCCGATGGCTGGGCTGGTGTCGATTGTAGTGTCAGATTGGAAATGGAATGTACAGATGAACTTGATAACGATCACGGTAAAGTATTCCCATGAATTTTGTAATAAGTTTTTTTTTTAATGCAAATAAATGTTATATATTATATATATTTAACAATATATATGAGGAAAAAACTGATGAAGAAGTTAAATTTTCTAGATGGAATGGTCGATTGTTCGGATTCAGAATGTTGTTCCCATCCTGCTTGTACTGAGCATATAATGTGCCTTGCTTCAAATGACCCTGTAGAGGTACTTCTTCGTAAACAACCTCCTTCTGTGACCGCTTCTTTTTACCAAAGGGTAAAATTCCTCGTTGAGGAGAACAGTGTGCAAAGCTATGCCCACATGGATGAATACAGTGAGAGGTAAGTCCCTCAGAGTCTGCTTATTCAAAGTCAAAACAAACTACCTCCCCAATTTTTTCTATTTTACAAGGCAAAAATTTACTGAAGTTTTGATTTTTAACGATCAAGGTGCACCAAGGGACAAATTCAAAAGCAATTAATGTAGTTTTTTTATAAATGCCATAGATGAACCATTTTGGAAGATATTTAATGGCATGTAAATATCTTTGCAATTTTCTAGATCGGAAAATACCATCCGTACTAAATGAGCATGGAGATCAGCTTTGCCTTGTAACTAGTTTTATCCTTTCTCCATAGATTTTAATTAACTAATAAGCAAATTATACGCAACAACATTAATTACCAAAGATAATATTGTTGTTCGTATAGTTTTACAACTGTTGTTTTTAGAAAACAAAAATTCCTGAAGGTTTTAGAAGAATATATCTTCCTTATAGAAATGCTGGTTGAACGGGTTGAAAAAAACAACAGCACTTCTCAGTGGTTTACTAATTTCTTTTTAACAAATAAAACATTATTTCTTTAAAGGTTTATTTTTATTTTATTTTTTGTATTTTTATTTTTATAAACTTATGTAAGGTTTTGTAAAAGTTTGGTTTTCAGCTTTGTGCAAAAGCTAAACCAAAGTGTTACTCCAAAATACCTTTGTGTGTGTTTTGTCTATTGTCTTTGTCTAACCCATGCCTATCCTTTACAAAACTATAACACCTCCAGCCAGTGATGAGTTAAAGAAAGTACAAAATTTATTCTTACTAATTTCTTCTTCAGTTCTTTTGTTTTGACTAATGCAAAGTATAATTTCCTAACTTATAACTGGCTGATAACCTTGTGTGTCTGGCTCCCATTTGACCCTGTGATAAAACACCCTAGAAGCATTAATTAAAACTAAAAATCTAGTAAATCACTTTGTGCAAATTGTGAATTTGTGTGTTTGTCTTATCATAAACAAAACAAAGAGGCTGACCAGAACTCCGCTCAGGGTAAATATAAGGACTGACTTTAATTATTATTAACAGTTTAAAAAATAAAAACAAAATAAATTAAAGAAAAGCACTTTTAACATGAAGCATACATCCTCAAAGAAATTGAAAATGAATTTTTTTAAATAATAGTTTTTGGCACATCTGAAAAATCACACAAATAAATTCACAAAATAATAAAAGAAAACTGTAAAATCGCTGTTTTGCCGGAGCTAGTGTGATTACAAATTACAGCTTTTTAGAAGCTTGTTTTTATATGTTTCAACACTTTCTGCTACACTTTTTTGTTTGTTTGTTTTGGTTTTATATTTGGTTTCTTTTTGTCTTGTTCCTATGTTTTTATATGTTCATATATGTAAAATGAATTTTAAAACAAAACTGCTCACGTAACTATTGTAAGTTGCTTCAGCATAGCTCAAACTGTAGATTTTTAATTTTGATACAAACAGGTTTTGATTTATTTAGTGCCTTTATTGATTTACACAAAATAAAGCACTGAGGGTTTACTTAATCTTTCTTTTAACAATTATTATTACTTTCTATAATTTTTTTCCGTTCTGTTCTTTTGTTCAACTGTATTAGATTCAGTGAAATTTTATTTTCATGTGCCCTCAGTGCTTTTGCAGTATAATTTCACTCTCTTCCAGTTTGTCTTTTGTCTGTACACTTGTATACTGAATGTCTGCATAAATGGAAGTTTTGCTAATATGGATCACATACTGCCCCACACTATAACTCGGTTATCTATTGAGCAATAATTAGAACGGAAACCGAAATATATAAATAAATAGCTCCGTAAGTCAAACGAAATGTTTGAATAAAAAAGTGTTGAGTCGAATTTAAATTTTTAAAGCCATAATAGAGGAATTACATTTATAATATCCATGCGAAATCCCAGTCATGTGTGATTGTACACCTTACCCATCCTACCCTAATTAAAATGGCATGGATAAATAATTTTTTTCTTATTCAGATTTTTACTATTCATTTCTAATAATGAACAGTCACTTTAAAGTAAAAAAAAATTAAATAAGTCTCTTTAATTTCTATAAGGAAAACAGAGTACTGGTGAGAATGTGTATGTTTAGGTATTGGACATTTGGGTGATTCCATCATTGTTTTCAAGTACTTACACTAATTTCATTTGGTTAAATACTTTAAAGAAAAATGTAATTGTCTATTAAAATTTCCCTGTTCTGAACCATCCAGATGTCTAATTAGTTGTTTACTTTAACCACAAAGTAATGTGTCCTTGTGTTTCTCTCTGTCCTTCAATCCTGTGTGTAGTCAATTCTGGAACTCGTTTGTACCTCGGTAAGTTCAAAAAACGAAACTAAGACAATTTGCCCGAATCACAAACTTTCATTTCATTCCGCTCGAACCTTATATGTGTCTTTGTGTAGCTTTTTGTTTCACTGATTCCAATTTTAGTTAACTCCTTAATCATATTTGTGATGTGCCTAACACCCCTAATATTTCATCCATTGCTATGGTGATGTTTGAATCTCATTCACTTTTTTTAAAAGCTATTCAGCTATTTTGTATTCATTACTACCAAGTATACACACTTTTGTTATTTTTGTTTTTCAATGTTTGAATTCTACAACAAACAAAAAACAACCACCAAAACAATGGAGAAAACCTTACATCCTTTCCGCATTTTATGTGTGTGCAAGTGTCAAATTATTGTTATTTTAATTTGTTTTATTTAATATTATTTTTATTCATAATTTTTTCATGCACTGTTTTTTTATTTTTTTATTATTAATTTCAATATTTGTGTCTCGTCATTGTGAATGTTAACACTTGTATGTTATAGTTTAGTACTTGTTCGTGCTTTGTCAATTTATATTATTGGAAACCTAATTTAACATGGTAAAGAGGAATAAAGAAGGAGGCAAATTTACTGTGGAACAAACATTTTGGAAATTTTGTTTAATAATATAAAGTAAAAAAAAATATATAATGAGTTATGGAGAAAATAGCGATACAAAATTAACTTAAATAAGACTTCGACCCAAACGGCAGCCGTCTTTGACAAAAACCCTTAACCTATGTGTTTCCTTACCAATTGTCTTTTGTCTTTGTCTATTGTCTTAACCCAACCCCATTCACTATCCTAAATATTTTGTTGTATTTTTTCAGATATATTTAATTTTCTATTTTCATTTTTTTCTTTATTTACTTTTCTTTTCTTTTGTTTATCTTAACTAGAGGTTTTATATGTTTTGTGAAAATGTCAAAAGAAGAAATTAAGAACTGTTTACTCATACAGGATGGTTAAAGGTTGAAAACGGCCAAAAAAACAAAAAAAAATTAAATTTCATTGGCTGACCAATTTTAGCCCAAATCCTCCAGGACACATCCGGCTGAGATACCGAACTAAACCAAATTCCAAAGAAAATCTAATAAAATAGTTACAAACTTTGATCAATAAGTATACCATTCTGTTGTAGTCCTAGTCTATAATTTGTAACCAGGTCTATAATTATAAATTTCATTAATGGATCTCATTGTAGCTGTCTATAATCTATTTAAAAAAATCATGATCAAGATGGATAAAAAGTTGTAGCATTAAGGTATATCTATGATTAAGATATTTACATTTGATGAAAATATAAATGAAATGAAAATATAAACTCACTTAATTTTAACTGTATTCTAATAAAATTTATAAATTGCAAAAGGTAAAACTTTTTTTATAAATATGCTCAAAATGGATAACTGTATTGAGAGCTATTGTAAAATGTAAATTCTTATTAATATTCTAGTCTAACAACTTCATTATTTTGTGTGCATAAAATTTGTACTTTAGTCTGTCATCTAATCTTGCCGATTGTAGAAAAGAGGAATTTTTTAGCAATGATAAATTCATTGCTCAAATTAACCTCAATATTGTCAGTTTTAAACCTTTAAGTATTTTTAACTGTTGAGTTTTACTTTTTATTCTATATAAAAACACTTTGCAAGAGTAAGAAACACAACTTGTATGTTTTATTCAACGTCAAACATTTTTTTGAGATGTTACAATCTCTGAAAAGCACCTTAGAAACTCATGTAAAACATTAATATTATGGAATTGTTCCATTCATTTCATTATTTCTGCAGAAAACATGGGTTTGATAAATGATTACAACAAAGCAGATGTGAATAGGATGATTTCTTTCAATCAAACATCAAATAAAAGGAAAATGATAGAATCTGGAATTTTTTAAATTAATTTCTTGTAAATCTTTGTAAATCTGTACAGGTCATTTGATTAGACTATTATCACAATAGCATATTTAATTGAATTTCTTCTTGAGAAATGAATGATGTGTAGAGGTTATAAAATGGCTTGATGGGTGTATCAAAGAATGTAGACCACTTTTTCCAGACAAATAAACATTTTGCTTTATTAATTTCTCGAATTAATCATTGTAACCATTGCTTAATTTCCTTCTGATGGCATTTTAAGACATAAGAATCAATATAAAATCTCATTTAATTGTTTATATAAACTTATTTTTTTATTATCTGAAATGTACATATTTTTAATATGATTTGTTTGTTGATTTTATTTGATTTCATCAGTTCAACACCAGTTAAGACCAAAAATGATACAATATTATTTATCCAAAATATCCAGCAACCAAAGTTACAATTTTCATTAAAAACAGAACAAAAATTTATAAATGAGGGTTTAGTGTTAAAAGCAAGTGCTGTTTATAAAAGCAAAAACCTTTGGGTTTAACTGATGGGGAGGGAGTTGTGGGAAGTGGAGAATGCATGGCATATCTAACATGAAAAGCATCCCCACAAGCGATGACATGCTTTTCAGAGATGAAGCGATTTTGTATATATTATATAAATGTATTAAATGATCAAATTGTATATTCTATATGTGCGTTATATATTTATTTAATTTAAATAAATGCTGTGGCATTGATTATATATATATATATTTACAACATTGGCCTTGCACAGATAGTTATGCATGTTTTATCTGCATTACATGTACATATACGTAATCCTCATCTGCAAAAATCAATTTGTAAAAGCACAAGGTCTTGTCCGTCATGATTTCTTATTGACTAAAACCAAATTTAAATATTAATAAGTAAGCGTTTCTTTTCAAATTCCAGTTAAAAAGAAAATAATGATATCCCGTATCATTTCCATTCTTATAATTTCATATTGCATGAGAAGTGTAATAAAACATTACTTATTTTTTAAATGAATATCAGTTTTATGAATAGTTTTTTTCATTAAACAGTTTTTTATTGTTTACTTATTTTTTGAAACATTATTTGTAATATTTAAAAAAAAATTTTAATCTTTACCTGCATGATAGTGAAAGTATTTATTTTTTGCACTTTCTAAAAAATTAAAGATAAAAGGCACGCTTCAATTATAATTTATTTCTCTGAAAAATATACATCGCCCTTAAAATTGTGATAAAATAAATAGAAGAATTATCAAGAACATTATTAGGCAAAAGTGCATGGCAAGAAAACATGGCAAATTAAATTATTTAGAAAAATTAAAAAAAAAAAAGATTAAATAATTTTGTGGGTGAAATAGAATTTTGTCAGACATAGAAATAAAAGTGAAACTTCTGTGTTTTAATTAATTTGTCCATTACACAGGAGAGTGTC
Organism: Cimex lectularius; assembly: GCF_000648675.2. NCBI lineage: Eukaryota > Metazoa > Arthropoda > Insecta > Hemiptera > Cimicidae > Cimex > Cimex lectularius. Next base: position 55,913 of record NW_019392982.1, on the reverse strand, counting down.
TGTGATGAGGGGTCAAGTCCTTTCACCGCAAGGTTTGGGAATAATAGGGATAAGAGTATCGGTAGACAGAGATTCTCGGTTTGGATTTACTCTTACAAGGGCAGGAGGATGGTGAGTCGAATGAACAAAGACGGGAATGAAAGTTACAGGGACAATTCTAACTGAATAATTCTAGGTTTGATGTACTTGTAAATGGAGGAGGTGCTGTAACACTCCAGTTCCAGCGAAGCCCCTTCCGACCGATGACAAGAACTGTCTTTGTACCCTGGAATCAAATAGTTGTTCTTGCACCGATCACAATGCAGCTGTCAGATGACACAGACATGTATCGTGAAAATGCACAAAACTCTGCTTTGGCGCCAGGTATCATATTTTTTTCATTTATAGGTAATTAGAAAAAAATAAATTTCATATATTTTCTGTATTTGTTTTAAGGATTTGGAAGCCCAGTGCATAGCACACCTTGCATCGACCATGATGAAACTTTACTAATGCCAGTAATACTATCTACATGGATGCCAGAGAAAGTTGGTGGCAAACCGGGCAAGAGTCTGATATTTGCTGAAACCCAGGTAAGCCTGGACCTACATTTTATTTCAAGTCTTTTCAGATATCACTTAAGACTAATACTATATTATATCACCTAAGACTAATAATATATTTTATTATGGACGTTGTATTTGACCATGGTTTATAAAAATTCTACTCTTACTGATATGTTTGTAACATCAACAATATTTTCCAAATTCTAAAATCATTAAAGGAAAAACCCTGTAACTTTCAGTACATTCTTATTTTCTCCATTTTAGATGCTTCAAGAGAGCATAAGAATCCCTGGCTCGAGGCTACATCTCATGTATAGGACAAGCCTGGCTCCTGGCTACCTAAGTAAAGTGGTGATGAGACTGACAAGGTCTGTGATTCCCAAGTCTTTGGTCAAAGTACATGTGATGGTGGAAATCGAAGGCTCGGTGCACACCAAGGTTTTTGAAGCTGACCCCAACCTTACACACACATTTGCATGGAACAAGCGTAACGTCTATAAACAAAAGGTTTATGGAGTTGCCCAAGCCAAAATATCTGTAGGCTACCAGCATCTGACTTGCCCAGGAATTGTTTGGGAGACGCAGACTGCCACTCTGCAAGGTTTTGATGTCGACATATCTGACGTAGGAGGCTGGAGCCTTGACATCCACCACCATTATAACTTCCACGAAGGTATTAAAAATGCTATATATTAGTTTCAATTACGTTTCTATTTGTTGTTTTTTTTAGGAATTTTGCAAAAAGGTGATGGGTCTACAGTCCATCTGAAACAACTGGCCAGAAGTGTTAAAGTCGTGATGGGAACAGGCCTTCAGAGGCCTCTTCAATGCAAAGACTGTGATGGCGTAGCTAGAGATGCAAGACTTCTTACTCCTGTTGCTTTAACCTCAGGGCCTGACGGATCAATTTATGTTGGAGATTTTAATTTAGTGAGACGGCTTACACCAGATGGCAATGTTTATACCGTCCTTCAACTTAGGTATTTAAAACATTTTTCACACCTCTCACATGCATTTAAACATAAATTACGTTTTTACAGTGCCACAAAAGTATCATATCAGTATTATCTTGTACTCTCTCCGGCTGATGGAAGGCTGTATGTGTCTGATCCTGAGAGACATCAGATCCTTCGAGTAGTCTCTTTGGAATCAGTGCCAGAGCCTTCAATAAACTGGGAGGTAATTTATAAACTTGTATTTCACCCCTTTACTATTTCTGACAACGTTGTCGGGTTTTGAAGGTTGCTGTGGGTTCTGGAGACAGGTGCATTCCTGGTGATGAAACAAGCTGTGGGGATGAAGGTCCTGCTCTGCAAGCTAAATTGGCACATCCCAAAGGTGATTTGAATCAATTTATTAAACAAAATACGTTAATTGAATGGAAGTATATTAACAATTTTTTCCAGGTTTGGCTATTGCTGCGGACAAGACAATGTATATTGCAGATGGAACTAACATCCGATCTGTAGATCCCAATGGAATAATCCACACACTCATAGGGCATCACAAACATCATAACATCTGGCAACCAATACCTTGCAAAGGTGCCATTCCTGCATCACAGGTATTAACGGAATATTTTAAAATTGGAAAAAACAGATTTATACAATGATTGTTTCTAGGCACAACTACAATGGCCAACTGGTCTTGCTCTAAGTGCATTGGATGGCTCGTTGCATTTCATTGATGACAGACTAGTTCTTAAGTTAACATCAGACCTCAAAGTGAGACTTGTCGCTGGAACACCTCTCCATTGTCATTCTAACCCTGATCATAAAAATTCTGATGAGTCCCAGGTAAATTTAAATCTTTACTTAAATAAAGCCAAATATAAAAGCAAAGATTAAATTATGAATTGCCAATACAGCAGAACACTGAAGAAGGAACTCTAGCGACTGCGACAGCTCTTGGTCCCGTGTTTGCCCTCGCTTTCAGCCCAGGTGGCCTTCTTTATATTGCCGATACCGATTCACAAAAAGTTAATGCAATCAGGGTTGTTGATCCATCAGGAAAGATGGCCTATTTTGCTGGAAGAGTATCACAGAGTAATGATAAACCGTAAGTTGGAATATGAATTCCTCGCCCATTTGATTTTACAACAATATAATTTCCAGATTGTGTGATTGTTCGAGCAACACCACGACACTGTGCCCATGCTTCACTGAGACTAGTAATTCAAAGGAAACCCTTTTGTCAACAACCGCAAGGTTCACCTCGATATCAGCTATTGCAGTCAGCCCAGATGGAATAGTCAATGTCGCTGACCAAGGCAACCTCCACATCCTTGCCCTAGAGCATTATCTTCCAACACAAGATGAAAACGGGGAGTTTAGGATACCATACCCTGCCACAGAGGAGATATACATATTCAATAGATATGGCCAGCATATCTCAACCAGGGATATAACTACTGGCAAGGCCAAGTACACCTTCTTGTACAGCAAAAACACAAGTTTCGGAAAATTATCTACGGTTACTGATAGCTCTGGAAATAAAATATTGTTTCTAAGGGACTACAGCAATGTTGTAAGAACCTTTTTTATTTTCTAATAACTTCATTACATTGTCTGTATAATTTAAAATTAATTTTTTGCAATGTAATTACCTCTATTAAAATTAATTAAACTCTTGGCATGGTATAACTGACACATACTTCATTTGTTCATTTGTATTCAAAATAGCAAAAATGTGTTTTTTTAAATGACGCTTAATTTTCTCTTTTAATATGAACAGTAAATAAAATCCTACAAACCTCTTATAAACAAAATTAAAATTTATAGCTTAAAACTAAATAGCTTTTTTATTTTAGGTAAGTGCAATTGAAAATAGTCAGGATCATAAATCTGAGCTTAATATATCAGGAGTGGGTTTCTTGACTAAATTTGTTGAGAAAGGAAGATCGGAAATAGTTTTAGATTATGACCCAGCATCTGGTTTATTGACGAGCAGAGCTGATTCTTCAGCCTCGGTAAATTATAATTTAATAGAAAAACCGTAAATAGAAAGTACGCTAACATACGGTTGATTCTTCATAGGGTGGATCCACATTTTTATATCATTACGATTCTCTTGGAAGAATCACAAGTGGTGTGTTACCGACTGGAGAAACTGTCGCCTTGACCTCTCAGCTGAGCGAAAAGGATGAACTGGAAGTGTATGTCACGCTTCCAGTCCACCCGAACAATCTTGCTTTGCACAAAGTTGGAATCAGCATGCATGATAATACAATCACTGTTCGAGATGGTACTACTCGCAAACCACATCACAAACAACCAGAGCTCGCCTAACTTAACTTGTTAACTAATATTTTCAGGGATGTCTGTAGTTTCTGAAGCAGGTATGCTGAGAAACCGTACAGTTATTGTAACTGGAAGCGCCCAAGGCCGGGTAGAGTTGAGGCCAGGAGCGAGACATCCACTCTTGGAGCTTGCAATGCCAGTGCAAGCTGAAATGTGGCCCATGTGGAGCAGGCAGATGGCGATAAAGCACCATATCATTAACCAAATGGCAACCACTTACACTCTTATCGGGGATGCTGCTGCTAACCAGCACACAGTTCATAGCCATTTTTGGGTATTGATTTTTGTCTTATTCCTATTTATTTAGGATTTCCTTTGGAAATGTTACATTCATTTAAACAAAAATTCTATATTGAGCCATTTAACTTTTAGGTCAACAACACTAAAATTTTGGGAATTGAGTATGACCAGGGCAGAGGAAAGAGGACAATTTACGACAAAGACCAAAATCCTATTCTATCAGTTACTTACAATAGTCAAGGTCTTCCCACTTCTTGGAAACCAGCTAATTCCAAAACTCTGAATATAACCTATGACAGGTTTGTACACTATATTAAGTGAAAAATGAAAATCAGTTAATAATTTTATTTGTGCCATTTAGGTTTAATCGAGTTGAAAGTTGGAAATGGGGAGTACAGACTGAATCTTACAGCTATGACAGACATGGTTTACTTTCAGAAATCAAAACTAAACAAGACGGTGTTATTCACTACACATACAATAATCTAAACCTTGTAAATATTTCTCTATTAAACTTTTATTTATAGGTTAGCATTTTAGTTATATGCCTTTTTTTCCTTTAATAGGTATCTCAAATAACATTAGGAAGTGGGAGAAAAGTACAGCTTGTTTATGATGACCATGCTGGTTTGCGGCATGTGGTTTTAGCATCAGGAGCAAAGCATTCTGTCTCCTGCCAGCCTTCTTTGGGTTTTGTGAGGTTCACCTACACCCCACCCGGTTCTACAAAAGCATACTTGCTGCATTACACTCATGCCGGCAAGCTACTTCAGATTGTCTTCCCAGGTGATGGAGCGAGGGTTTTGTACAGGTATCATCCATCTGGCCAGTTGGCTGAAGTCGTCCATGGAGATGGTATCACTCAGCTAAAACACTGGGCCGATTCCGGGTACCCAAGCCAGGCGACCCATTTCGAAAAAGATTTTGAATATAGATGGGATTACCAGTACTCTGGAGGGTTGCTAACAGAAGAAAGGTAGAAATATTTATTTGAATTTTTTTTAAACTCTACTAATGCAATTATTTGATTTTAGATTGGATTATGGCCCAAAAACAGGATTGAGCAATGCTAAATTTATGTACCAGTATGATGACAACTTCAGATTGATTCTGTTGCAAGGAAGGATTGGAGGGCAGACCTTACCTGAACACATTGTTCAGTACAACCCAAAGACTGGTGCTAAGAGCCTGATGGGACTATTCGCCGTATCATGGCCTTCTCCAAATGAAACATCCCTTACAGATAGCACAGCGGTTTTCAACAGAATCACCAATAAACAGTTTCAGGTCACACAAGTTGCTGTTACAATACATAGGATGGAAGTGTTTAGAATGGAATACATTTACGATTCCAGAAAGTATGCACAGCTTTTATATTTATCCTTTGATAAATTGATACTTATAAATTTGTCATTTCAATTATTTCAGTCGAATAAGCCAAACAAGAACATCAACTAGAAATGTAGGTGTCAACACTTACACAAATGTTAAAAATCTAACTTGGGATTCTGACGGTCAGCTTGTTGCTGTCGAGGCTCAGGAGCCTTGGGGATTTAAATACGATGAAAATGGGAACATGCTCTCACTTACTTATCGGTAAATAGTATAAATAAAACTAAAATAAAAATATGCTCATATATAAAATTTCAGTGGTAACACGATACCTATGGAGTATAATGCGATGGACCGGATTGTTAAGTTCGGCGAAGGCCAGTACAAATATGACAATAGGGGACTTGTTGTGCAAAATGCAAGAGAAGAGAAGTTTCATTATAATGCAAAAGGTCTTCTAGTGAGAGCTACCAAACGAGGAAGATTTGATGTCAGATACTACTACGATCATCTTGACAGACTGGCTACTAGAAAAGACAACTACGGAAACGTGACTCAATTTTTCTATACTAACCACAAATGGCCAGATGAGGTACTTCCTGCATATTTACAAATTCAAGAGCATGTCTGATTACATTGGATTTTTACAGGTCACCCACATATACAGCCCAAGAGACGGCAAATTAATGTCGCTGACTTACGATGACCGTGGGCATCTGATTTATGCTCAAGTCTACCGACATAAGTACTACGTCGCTACAGACCAATGTGGCACTCCAATAATGATTTTCAATCAATATGGAGAAGGCATTAGAGAAATTATGCGATCACCTTATGGTCACATAGTCTATGATTCCAATCCATATCTTTATTTACCTGTTGACTTCTGCGGTGGACTGTTAGATCAGGTACATTAAAAATGTCTTACTGTCTTTACAAACAAATAATTATTATTATTCTTTAGGTCACATCCCTGGTCCACATGCCTGGGGGCAAAGTCTATGACCCGTTGATCGGTCAATGGATGTCGCCAATGTGGCAAGAAGTAGTACAAAGGTTGTCCAATCCCACAAAACTCCATCTTTACAGATTCAATGGCAATGATCCTGTAAATGTTCATCAGACTCCACATAAACTTGGTGGTAAGATAATTTTATTTTACTAAAATAGTGTTTAACTTCATTCAGAAGTGCAAGTCATATTTAGCTTACTGTGATTTTGTAATTAGTTTGTTATAAGATTGTATATAAATGTTGTGTGATTTCAGATGAAAAGAGCTGGCTGACCCGACTAGGTTATGACTTATCCAGTTTAGCACCACAGCTTAATGAAAACTTTATTAAACTGTCAGGCCTTCATGACACAGATTTCAGCCCACCTTTCACGGTTTCCTCAGGATTTTTGTCACACTTATCAGAAAAGTTCATGAAAGACAAACTGTCTTCACTACCCCAGTCACAAATCAAAATAAACCCAATAACAACTGAAGAAGAACCAATAATCGAGGATTTCAACCCGATGAGGTCTGCATTTGAGTTCAGCAGACCGCCTAAGGGTGGTATCAGGGTGCAGCCGGGAGCTGAAGCGGAACCGCCTTTTGGCCATGGCATACTCGTCTCGAGGACACACGAAGGAAGGGCCATTATACACAGTGTCCCGACAGCTAATTCCATCTACAGGGATGTCCTCACTTCAGTGTTCAACAACACATTCATGCTGCCATTCACAATGGTGCTTCACGGCACCCTCCAAGATGCTTTCTTCTTTGTGAAAGAAAATGCCTGGAGGGCAAGTGAAGATCGAGGCCAACTCAAACGATTTGGTAGCCAATTCAACACCACATTCCATGAAAAGGAAGGCGAGACTGGTTCTGGAAAGGTTAGTTATTATTTCTTAAAGAGTTATGTTTATTGCATTAAAAACCTTAAATATAGGTAAATATTAAATATTAATAAATTTTATGGCATTGAAATCATAATTAACTTCTTGAATTTATAGAATTAAAAGCTTCATTAAAACATGGCTTTGCTCATGCTCGATGAACCAAAAATTCCATGTCAGATTGGGGTCCATGCTCTCCAGGGACTTTGTTCAAAAGAATGAAGTCCCTCACGGTTCAGTGATAAGCATTACACTTTTCTCAATTGCAGTGAAAGATATCAGTCATCGATAAATGTGGCTGGCTGGAAGAGCCGACGAAATTGGATTCACCTTCTCTACATCAAAAACTGTATGCATTCACTTTTGCAGGCTGAGGAGGGCCCACAGCCTTCCGCAGCTCTGTCTGAGGGGTACTGCAATAAGGTACGTAGAGTTGGTGAGGTTCCTCGGTCTCACGTTTGATCAAAAGCTTAGATAGCAGCCTCACATTGTCACCATCGATGTGAAGGGAAGGAAAGTTATTAAATATTATTAAAGTTCATCAGTCACTTCAGATGGGGAGCAGATAGGGAGACCCTACTGAAAATATATGATTTCTTGCTGTGCTCAACCTTGTTGAAGCCTTAGGGAGGGGGGAGACACTTGGAACGGTACTCAGGCTGGGCAACCAGCTGACCCCACCGTCAGTCCTCCCGGCTGTACTCGTCCAGGAAGATCCTGCCGTGTTAACCAAGTCATCTACTCCTCCGTACCTATATCAAGATAAGTTCTTGGAGCATATGTCTAGGTACATTAATTTTCAGCTCATCTTTACAGGCTGATGAAGGTATGGCATGTGCCATGTTTTGCGAGGGTGCATCCACTTCGTGGTTGCTAGTGTTTACATGACAGAACTGTATGCAATGCAGAAGTTTTGGGTGATTAGAGGCGATGGTGGTTCTGCCTACCTAGTCTGCACTGATTCCCTTAGTGTGGTTACTGCTGTCCATGTCAGGTATTCCATAAAATCATTATGTTGGAAAGGTACCACGGAGCGTCTCAGCAAACTGGTGGTTGTTACCCAGACACATAGGACTGGAGGGTAATGAAAGGGCAGACAAGGAGGATAAGGCCAGGACGTTCCAACCTTTGGACTTAACCAACGTGGTCATTTGATGCAATAGAAAACACGATTAAAAGAAAGTGGCAGTGTCAATGGGCAGGATTGACAGAGAAGCTATCGCAATAGGTGGCCCTCGGAGGTTCTGACTTTTAGAAGAAGGGTCATCCTTACCTGATAGAAGAGGCCATACGAGGTTGACACATGGACATCTACTTTTGGGCCAAAGCCCGCGTTTGTGTTTGGGTCTGCAGAAAAGGACGCTCGATGTGTCCCACTTAATTGAAGAGTGCAATTCCTTGCCTCTATACAGAGAGCGCACAGGAATGCCACCTGATTTGAGAATTGTGTTTGGGCACAGCAGCGAGTATTTGAAACTTTGAGTCTCCTGTTGGAGGAAACAGGGTTGTTCTATTGTATATAGTAAGAATAGTGGTGTGTAGCTGCTAGCTTGTGTTGGGATTGAATGGATTTATTAGCTTGATGTCGAGGGTCGATGACGGAATATCAAGTACCCCATAGATCTTGAATTAGGTTAGTTGTGTAAAGGGGGATAGAGGAATATCAAGTACTCCACCACCCTAATTGAATGCGTTGGGTGCTGATTGATCTAGCTGTTGACAGCAGCAAACAGGCTCAACTCGGCACATATTTGTATGTATGTGCATACGTGTTTGGATTTGAGCCTATATAAATCCAACCCATTTCTAATATTTCAATTTTTTTAAGTTTTACATGGTAATTTCAACAACAATCTATTTTCAGGTGCTTGATGTAAGAATACACCGTCCAAATGCGATTATTAACCTGCGCTATGGAACAACCGTTGAGAGAGAGAAAGAAAGGCTGCTGCACCATGCAAAATCTGCGGGTATGAGAAAGCTCTGGCATAGAGAGCGTGACTGCCTGCGCAACGGCCTGCCAGGCTCAAGGGATTGGAGTCAGCAGGAAGCGGAAGAGCTTCTCAAATCCGGCTATGTCGCTGCTTTTGACGGCGAGCACATAAGGGACGTTCATACCTATCCTGAGCTCGCCGAAGACCCATTTAACATTAGGTTTGTTAAGAAGAGCCGATAGTAAGTCGGAGAACTGAGTCCCCAAACCCCACCGCCCTACATCAAAAGAAAAAACCAAAAGGAGAAAATGTTTTCAAAAAGATAACAGGCTACACTGTATCAAAAGGCATGAGAGGCCGTTTTCATAGTTTTCGGACCACTTGATGACGGATTATGCCAATTTTAATATATGTGTAGCATTATAGTTGGTTAAACTGTATAATTTGGGGTGTCAAGAAATTAGTTTTTTATTCATTGATCTGTTGTTTATGGTCCAATTGTTATCGTAGGATTTAAAGACCAACTCAAAGTGAGTTTGTTTTTTATCTATATTGAAAATAAAGAACGTATTTTGTAAAATATAGAGTACATTTAGATAGAGACTAGAGACCCTCGTGTTCAAAACATTTGGCAAGTGTATACTCAGGTATATAAAAGTGCTGTTGTAATTTTGGACTATTCAGGAGTAGCTTATCAGATAAACGATAAACTGAGTCAACAAGTGCCTCAAACGTTTAGAACACAGTCAAGCATATTAAACATTCCATGAATAAATTTTAAATCAAAATAAACGAGAAACATATAATCCATGTAATGTATAATACTTGATAAAGGCAGTATTAATAAAAAGTGAGATTTTTAACAATTGTAAATAGTTTATTCTAAAATTGGAATCAGACTACTTTGAGTTGGTCGTTCACAAATTGTTAATATTCACTTTAATTTATTTTGTAATTATTAAATGTTAAGTGTTCCTTGCATTTGAATTTTCATTTTGTGTAAATGAGCATTTCGATAAAGAGCATGTCTGGAACCCGAATTATATATGTTAAAAAAACTATAATAATTTATATTGAGCACAGATTTAAAATTTTGTACTAATGACTTTTTAGAGCTTATGTACATAATATATATTTATATTAAAAGAGACTATTATTATAAGATAATGTATAGTTGATCCAGAAATTATTTAAGACACCTGAAGGCGTTTTTCCAGTTGATATATCTTTTTAGATTAAAACCAAAAATGATTAGTGACTAATATTCGAAAAACACCCCCAGACGTCAAGACAACTGATTATTGGATAAGTATATTGTTGGCCTACATGTGTACATGTGGTACGAACCATAAATGGCCTCTTTCAATTAATTTGGAAAAAGTATATATGGCATATATAACTGTAAAAGAGAGAATTTGCATAACAGGTTTTGTTTATTCGGTGCTATTTTATAATACATCCAGTGGGGAGAAAAATACATATTAAAAAGTTTGAATCAATAATAAGTGTGAGCACTGGAAAGAAATTTTTTTTTTGTAAATTTTTATCAGAATTAGGATGTTAATTAGCTTTAATGAGCCAGTCTTGCTGACCTCCAAAGACAATATTTGTCTTTGTTAAACCAACAATTTTGAAATCATTTGTTCCCCAATGTTGAAACCAATTTTATAAAAATTTCTGAAGTCCGAATGTATTGCAATGAACAGATTTTCTTCCAACATGGCATGCATATTTATGACAGAATGATTTAAATTAAGAGAAACGAAAAAATCCCATTGTTCTGACTAAACCTTGTATTATTTTAATATAAGAAAAATACGTTTATAAAATTTAATGAGACACTAACTCTTATGTGTTCATTTTTTTTAATCTGTAAATGTTTTAACATTTCTATTTTAAATGGAAAAGAAATAATTTAACAGTTTAAGGAAATAATTAAATAAAATAAAAAGGCGTATGGTTTAATTGTAGAGACGTCAGTCAGACTGTCTCGAGCAAGATACAAAAGTTCACTGTTCCAAATGATGCTAATAAAATAGTATTTGTTTAAATAGTTGCATGTAGTTTACATATGCAGTAATATGCACCTGTTTCTGTGTTTTATGGATATCGAGCTGTTTCTAACATTTCTAACTTCAGTGTTGGACCACTACTTTTGCTCTTTTTCTCCTTCATTGATTATATAAACAAAAAGTATATATATATATTCAGTGTTTGACCTGGCATTGTAATTGTTATATGTTATAGAAATGTTAAAAATGGCAGTTAGTTAGTCATATAGCTTTGTGACATTTTGGAGCTTTACTCGTGTACAATTTTTGTCGGTGTATTTTATTCTTCTAGTTGTACACAGTATGAGCTACCAGTTGATGTGCATGATTATGTTATTTCCCCCAAAACTGTACTAGGGATAGTGAAAACATAAAAATAGTAATGGAAAATGTTCTCCTCTATGTGTATATGTGTATAAACTATGGAACTCTTTTACCCGAGAACAAAGTGATTTCTGTTAGTATTTTTATAATGTTGGCAACGTATTCGTCCAAAGTTAGGTGAATGGAGTGAACTTACTTGTGTTGAAATTTAATCAGTTCATGTAATGTAAACATAAAAAGAGAGTTTGTTGTGTTCTAAGAGGCTCATGTTGACATAAATTCCTATATATGCCAAAACCTCCTTTTTTTAGAAATAAAATAAAAGACTCTTGATTTGTAAGCGAATGAAATTCAATGCCAAAAAAAGGTGATTCTTAATTTTTATAAATGCTACCTGCCGAAACATGTTTGATGTTAATAAAATTTAATATCCAAGTAATTTACTAATATAATGAGTGGAAAGCACAATTTTTCATGTTTTTGAAGAAAAAAGTGAGAAAAAACATTAAAAAAATGAAATTGGAAACACAATTGAATATTTATGAAGAAATTATTTTTCATCAAGAAAGACTGTTCAGTAGTTAACTTTTAAGTTTGTTAATAGATTATAATTTTAATTATTAAGTGTGATATTAACGCAGGTGATTCCACTATAATACTTATTGACAACACTTCCTAAAATATAATTGAATGTTATTTTCATAAAAGAAAGGAACAGGAAACTAGTTGTATTAATATTATTTAGAGGAACCCTGCATGTTTAGAAACATAATATATGTTTAATGTCTGTTATGATTTATTACGATCATTAATGTTTTATGACTTTTTTTATATATGTATAATAAACAAACCACATATATTATTTTTGTCTTTGTATATATCCGTGTCAATAAATAAATGTAAAAATTCACTGCTTTAACATTAGGGGATAGAAGTTACCTAAACAATGGAAAAAATAATAAAATAAATAAATTAACAAAAATGATTTGGCTTTTGACGACTTACTCATGCGTATATATTTAATTTTATTTTTCTTATCGATTAGTTTGTGATTTATATTTTTCATGTTACCTATGTACAGAATATATTTTATAAACAATTTCGAGTGAGTGTATAAAATAGTCCTTAAATGTATGAGAAGATGTAATAATTATTTGTTTACTGTACGAATTGAAAATATCATAAAATTATCAAAACTACTGTATTTTTATATTATACTTCCCTTTTTGCAATTGCAGCCATTGTATTACCTTGAATATGGCTATAAGCTCCAATTATTTGTTATAAATAAATTATCTGTGTTCATTTTTACATCATTAAAGGGTTTTTAGATTTTGCAATTCTTACTAATTGCAAACACTCATTCAGATAATTCTAGTTTCTTCCTTGTTGTTGCAGATGTCCAAAGGTTTGCTAGCACCTACATGTCATAGCGGCCCTAAACGCAAAGTTTACGCACGCTGGTTCATTATTAGTTCACCATTAAGTTATTACAAATGTCAGCAACCCATGTACCTGGTGGCATGAAGCCTGGTAATCTGAGGAAACATAAGAAGAGGGAATTGTATTGGTTCAAATCTGTTCATTGAGTTTTTAGAAATATCAACAAGCTCTGTGTCAAAACATTGTCTGGTAATCTGAGGACAAAAATGTAATAAAATAACGGGATGAATTTTTAGAGGTCAAATTGTCTATTCCTATGATGGGCAAAACATTTAGACAACCAAATTTAAGTGTAGGTAAGTTTTAGGCATGCCAATTTACCAAGTGGTGTACATTCATCACACATTGAGAAAAATTGGATAAACAGACGTGACTGAAATGAGTTTAAAATCTGAGATACCCCAAACACACAAACTAAATATGTCTTCATGGCTTAGGCTGACATTTACCGGCTTCTATAAAAATATACGCCTTTTCTCAGTTGGAAATAGAATTATTTCATTTTCGCTTCATATCTGCTAATGGTCCTGACCATACATGTGATAAAATGGATTTATGAGGGTTTATAAATTAATGAATTTACAGAAATTATAGGTAATTGAATTCCAAGATCAAAGAATACCGACATTCCCATGCCATTTTACAGTATTTCTCTAGCTTTGTCCAAACATTTCTATTTAAGTATTGAATGTATCCATTAATAGTTGTTAATCTTTGTTTAGTACGTTGTATGGAATTCTTTGAAAATGGGGCACACAGCCACAAAATGATAGACATCTTGTTCCTCCTCTTCCCTTTACAAGCAATAGAAATTATTAAAAAAGGGGGTGAGTATGTAAGTTAATCTTATTAAAAAGTTAGTTCCTACTCACAGTTTGTTGTTTTCCACTACTATCCGCATTTTAAGCTTAAAGCCATCATCAGGTTAAAAGAGTTACAAGCTTTAATGTCGCTCAATTTTGAATGTGCGAAAAATGAGAATTACAACTACATATTATCTAAAAAATACTCTGGGAAAATTATTTCAAATTAGTGATTAATTTGTATGTCTTTCCATTAATTAATAATAAAATTGGTAACAAAAATTGACTTAATTACTTTTTTAGTATGTATATAATAATATTTGACATACAAATTAATCTAATTTATTTATTTATTTATTTTTGGTTAATTTATTAGTCTATTATTAATTTAATTTTAATTGTATTGATTAATTAATGAAAAGACAAACAAATTAATCACTAATGTAATTAGTTGGCATTTCAACTATGAGGTCGTATTAACCCTTGGGGTTGGACCCTTTGAAAAAAAGTCCATTTGTAAATATGTGGGGTTCAAATGCAGGGGCCCTGGATTCAAACCCTGGACCTTTACCTTACAGTGATGAGCACCATGTCAACACCTAAGCCATTGCGATCACCGATGCCCCCAAAATTATTTTTTTTACAGTTTTTATTATGATAATTTTTAGTTGTGTTGTAATTAAAAACCAGCTTCCCATTGGAATGTCGCGTTGGGGGATCAGCAGAATATTTCGTGTCGAGACGTGCTTGTAACTCCTTCAACCTGATGAGCTCTAAGCATGAAATCCGGATAGTGGAACACAACAAACTGTGAGTAGAAACTATCTTTTTAAGGATATTATAGCAAGCAGTGTTTGATGTGTTAATTTAAAAAAAAATTAAAATAAATAGCTCTCCTCTAACTTTAGATAGTCAACTTATTGCATTAGAGTCTAAATTACACGAAGTGTTGATTTAAGGACAGTTTTGAAGATAATGTAATTCCTAGATATTTATACATGTCTTATCAATGTTTTTTCCTTTTTGTAAAATCATGTCTCGAAAACTCTAGATCAAGATATGGTCTTAAAGAAAAAGAAAATTCAGTTCTTACTGCCAAGCTATTTTAAGGTCATCATCAGGGCAAAACAATCTTAATCTGTCTACAGATTGAGGTATTTAAGTTTTTGACAGGATATTTCAAATTTCCTTGAAGACCGTCTCAGTTCTAACATTGACAAAGGCTGTTTTCGTTACAATAAACGTTACAGTATTTATTTAACAAGTAACATATTAAAATTGTTTTTCCCTGATGATTACCTTAAAATAGGTCGAACGCTTGGCAGTAATAACTGAATTTGATGTTTCTACAAGACCATACCTTGATCCTGTGTTCGTGAGTGAAAAAGTGGTCGATACTTCTAATACTGAAAACAGAAATAATATAACAAACGCTATGGCCATTTTAAGTCATATTATAAAGCTTACTGTAATATCTTAATCAGGTGAGTTTATTTTTGGCATAAATATATTTGTTGTTCATTTCATTATGCAATGAAGTTTATTTTTAAACAGTAAACTGGTCCCTGTCTTAACATAAGTTAGAATTAGTTGTTAAAATATGTTAAAAATAGTTAAAAGGAAAGTCAAACATTAGTTGGAAATAAGGCTGTAAATCTGAAGGATCGCCTATCCAGTGGTGAGCAAAGAATCTTTTCCCACAAACCTGGAAGTCATAGGAACGCATTACATGAACATCTTTTCACTAAATAGCAAAACTTGGGCAGTTATTTAGTGTGGGAAGTTTGTCGCACACATCCAGCAGTGGGACACTAGAAATCTGGGGTCATATCAGCCAAGTGGGTATTGTACATTCTGGCCAGATGTCCATCGGCATGAGATCAGGAGGTTGTCCCGAGAATTAGGAGTTATTGCACGGCCAACGCTTGCAAGATGGAAGGTGACCCATCTGGCCTAACAGATTTTCCTTTTCCTTTTCTCTCTAACCTTGGTCGGAAACCAGTATAAAAGGGGATAGTCAGCTAACTTGAGGCTCAGTGCGGACAAGTCGATCCAAGAACCCAGTCAACCCGAGAACTCAGTCCAGAGCAGTTAGGCAGCCACACTCAGCCAGCAAGAGCTAGCAAGGATCTAGTTATTACGACATATCGAATAGAGTCGACTGTCGAGGATTCAGGAAGCTGCAGGAGAAGATACTGAAAGTCGCTTAAGGATGTGGAAACTCACTTGCCTTCGTTGTTTGACTTTATATTAATTTCATACATACAAGACAGGCCAATGTAACAATAAATG
The DNA here is from genome assembly GCF_000648675.2 of Cimex lectularius. Lineage (NCBI taxonomy): Eukaryota > Metazoa > Arthropoda > Insecta > Hemiptera > Cimicidae > Cimex > Cimex lectularius. The sequence goes on along the minus strand of NW_019392982.1, from coordinate 39,769 downwards.
ATATGAATATATCTCTAGTTTCTCCTCCTACCTTACCCCACACAAAAAGAAGTTAACTAGTCCACCACTCGTCTACTATACTGGTGTTCTTCATCATATCTATATTTTCTAAAACTGTTACATTTTTTCATAATTTATTATTGGTGTCGTTTTAGTTTTTAAGATTTTTTTATTTTATTTGTGCATATTTTACATTTTGTTACAACAGCAATATCTTGTACTGTATATGCAAAGGGTTAAATATCCCATGTTCATATAAATAAATAACAATCTAATACTATTTAACGAGATTTGTAAATGAAATGTATTTAAGATCTTTTAACATATTTTATCATTTCGGTCATTTTTCTTTTAAGACATTTATCTTCATGACGGCAATAACAAAATTTCTTAAATAGTAATTCGGCAAGTCACGACAGGCAGAGATGAACATATGACGGTAGTTAAGCCTTTAGCTATTATCGTTTTAAGATTCGTGAGTAAAGGCGATTAGGGTGAATACCAGGGTGAGTTCCAAGTATTAACGATGCCATTAAATTGTTTTTAAACAAAATATAGATATGCCGGGCGGATACCAACTGTCATGAGATGTCAACCCAAACTTTCCTTTTTTTATTAACCCTTAAAAACTGTTTGTTTTAAACTGATTTGTAACGAAAAGACGGGAAATGTAAAACTAGTCCATCGAGAACTCGATACGACTTTTCGGGGTATCTGCCATGGGTTGATTAGGGTGTCATTTGACAACTCCCTTGCATGTTAGCCAGAAATAGAAATCTATCGGGAACAAGGAACGATTCCTATCTGTTAGCCCAGAAATGGATAACGCCTTAAATAAGGTCGTATTGAATTTCTGCCGGTAGCAACGGGAGATGTTTTACGGTCGCGAGTCGTCGCGGACCCCTCGTGCCGGCGCGCCGCCCGGTGGCATCATTCCTGTTTTTTCATCGCTTCCAGTCTTCCACAAGCACGGAACAAGGCTGGTCAAAAATCTCAGAACACTCTGCTGTTTTAAGCAGACAGGATGGAAGGGATTAAAGAAGGCAGCATCCATTGCACAGCGGAAAAATTGACGTCGGAATTAAAAGAAATGTCCGTTTATAAAGGATATTATGAAGAAGTGCAGGTAAGTTTTCCAACACAATATTGGTTTTTTCTTCAAATTGTGTTCTATTGGAAAATTTGTAGATATTTATACAATTTTATGAAATATTGATCAAACATCGACTCATAAGACACATTTAAATTACAAACTAAATTTTACGTACTTGTTCATTCCATTTACCCATGTTGTGAAAATTTTAATGACACATGACTTGGAAACTCGTAAAATAATTCTTTCTTTTAATTAATTTTAAATTAATGTAATTTTAAAAAAATGGAAAAATTACCTCGATATCTTTTACTAAATATTAAATAGTTTTATTTAATTTATGAATAATATTTTTAATTAGAATAGATTTTTTGTTCATTTAGGAGAGAGCTAAACGTAATGTAATTTCTATAATGAAAATCAAGATGACTGCCCATAGTTGTACTTTTGTAAGACATTTATTTGGTTTTTTCGTATTATGGCTCCTACATTTTTCTTTGTTTTATGATTGATCTTCTTTGACATTTGTAAAAAACGGAACTGATACATACTGTAATATACACCATAAATGTACATCAATCGTGAATTCTTCTTGGGGTCAGGTGATGAACCAGTAGTTTGTTCATTGGTTTGTTTATCCTTGTTATTGGTTTTTTGTCTATCAGACAAGTTTCGACATACATCAAATGGCCAGATTACCCAATTTTGGAACCTGATAACCACCATTAATAAAAAAAAAAAAAAAATACGCCTGATCAATTAATTTATACATTAGAAAGACGATTTAAATCAAATATACATTTCTTTCTCTGTAATTCATCTCTCACTCACTCTCTCTCTCTCTCTTTCCCTCATCCTCCCCCTCTCACCCTCCCTCACTCCCTCTATCATGTTTCTCTCTCTTTCTCTTTCTATCTTTCTTTCTTACATTGTTTCTCTCACTTTCTCTATTTCTCGTACTCTCTCTTCTCTGTATATATCTATCTTTATCTCTTTATCTATCTAGAGAGACAATTACTTCTACTGTACAATTATCGTTTGCAAAAAAATTTTAAAAAGAGAATAAAAATGATTCAATACTATATGCTTCTTTATTTATTGTAAAAATTGGTATACTATTGACTGACTTATTAGTAATTTATATTGATGGTTTAAAAGTAGCTGACAAATCAAAAAAGGAATATTTTGTGAAGGGAACCAATAAAATAAATCGATGACCAGATGTTCTTAAATTTTGAATTTATAAAAAAAAGTGATCATTAAAAATTCCAGTTCATCCACTGAGATGTAAATCAGTTTCTGAAACATTTGAAGCACTTAAAATTTTACTCATAAATTCCTTCGAGAGAAAGGGAGGTCAAAACAAAAAACTTAAAATGTATTAACATCTAGACGTGTCTTCTATGCGGTTCGTTTATAAAATTCTCAATTAATGATATTTTTAACATAGTGTAAATTGACTGAAGGTAAATTATCTGTTATTAAATCTGAGTGAAATAAGGCCAAACGTTTTCCAGTTTATGGAGGTTGAACAGCTTTCTGACAACGATAGTATTTTCATTATCTTGCGTTCATTTGTTTAAAAACTGGTAAGCGGAATTTTGGTTAAATTATCTTTTATGAAACAAGCTTTTGCAACATACGTTTTATTATATTATTTTTTCAGAAAATAAAAACAAAACAAAAATACATATGAATTATATTTTATGCTCGTTCTCGATTCAGACTTCATTTCAAGTGTTTTCCAAATATTGAGTAGTCCGCATTATAATGACATATAAAATCATCAAAAACTCAAAATTCGTACAAATCTCAAATGTATTTCTTGGAAAGTCAGCGTGATGCGGGAAGGGGTACAAGACAGAAAAGACAACCGAGATTAAGCAGTCGAGCTACGGAAAAGAAAAACATGAAAGCTATCGACGCCCATGCTCACGGGGAGCCGAAACCTGCCAAAGGGCGTTGCTCAAAAACGGGGAAAAAGGTGAGTTAAAATAAATACATACATGCAGTTCTGAGAAACAGCCATACGTCGATTGCGAAAATGCTAAACTAACATCCAGAGGAATGTAAAAGAAATTACAACAAAACAAACGGCATACACTAATGGCCAGACAAAAAATAAGTTATAAACTTTTTGTAGTTTTGTCGTTAATGAACCAGGTCTCCTTAGTCTTCCCGACACGATACGCCATTTTTTCTTCCTCAGTAATGGGTTTCTGTTTTAATTTTCTTCTTTCATTTTCCTTTTTATGTGTTCAACTGACAGCGATGATTGCCAACAGGACAAGAAATAGTTTTTCATAAATGTATGGAAGAAAATTATTATGATGAAACCCTTCTGACATAAATTGTCCAAACTGTTGGTCCATACTCCATCACCCCCACAGACCTCAAGAAGAAATTTCACAATATAAACATTTGTAATACAAAGACACAACTTCCGATTTTTTCCCTCTCTCTGTGGTTTTACAGACTGTACAAAAACAACACATATACAGGTAAAACGCACGGACTCAAAAATACATATAGGATACAGTTTATGCTATTTCTTTATCTTTTAGAACAGTGTGCAGTAAAAAAGTACGTTTGACATATTTTTAATACTTTCTAGTCAGCTTTAAAGAAATTTCATTATTTCAAACAAACAGGTTTAAAGCTGATTAAGGAAATTTGACAGAATGGATCAATAGGTTTTGTTCTCATAAAACTGTTCTTAGTAAATGACCCCATCTTCACCATATTCTATACTTTCCGTACCTATTGTTATCGACTAGGTTTCATTTGTGACTACTATCATTAAACAGTAATTTAATTCACCTTATTGAATTGAACTAATATGCATTATTAAAATGGTGAAAATGTAATCCAAACTGTTTTCTACCAATGGTCTTAGTTGGCTTCAAGCTTATTGAGGATACAATTAGAAGAAAAAGGTTTGAAGGTTAAATTATAACATTTTATGTATTTTTATGTATTGGTGAATTATCAACTAACATAGATCAACTGAATGAGTAGAGTGAACACGCCTGTGGCTTTAGAAAGGCCATGACCTCCTATTCTTCAAATTTAAAATTGATTTGTCCCATGTACAATACACTGCCAGATGCTACCTTTAGAAATCATAAGGCCAGGGTTTGTATGGTCAACATCCTTTTTGACTCATCTGTGATCCATATCAGTTTTTGGGATGGCTGGAGTGTCGCAATTGGATAATGTTGTTGAATTTAAATATGTTATTCAGTGTTTTGTTTAATTTTTAGTTAATGCATACAAAAAGAGAGACATATTTAACAGGGACTAGAGCTCTGAAGCTCTATTTGTTAATTTAGATTTTCGTTAATATTTAAGAATGGGATTCTTTTACAGTTTCAACACTTTTCTGTATTTGGGGTTCCCATACCTGGATATTTATTAATTTTTTTCTCATCTTGTATTCTTTTTTAAATTGGTACAATATATGGACTCTGAAAAGCTTCTTAGAGTTAAGAACAAAGTTGGTTTCTTTGTATTTAAATAACTTCTAGTAAATAAGCTCTAAAAACCAAAAATCTAAAATCTCAATGAAATATGAAATAACCTTTCACCCTAAATTTCTTTTTCGTTGGTCAAAAGATATAAAGATCAAATTATTTTGTAGAGGCTTGTCTCTTCAAGCAAAGTCTCGCATAATGAGTTCCGAAAAAGCCTCATAGATGCTATGAAAGACACCGGTGTCGAAATTGAACTGAGGAACACCGTTTATCACTGGCTACGCTCCCACAAGTACCCACCTATAGTCAAAGAGCCGCTGCTTTACCTCCGAAAGGCGCAGGTACTTGAATTATCAAAAAATGCTCCAATGTGGACATAATAATTCCACCGTCCCAATCGAATGCAGGCCCAATGGGAAAAAAGGATCCACAAGTCTTTGAATTCAATGGCGGCTGAAATCAAGGTGAGTCTATCACAGATGAGGACTCCAGAGGACAGGCAAGAGATGCACGACAAATGGAATGAACTTAGCGTGTATGACATCGGTTAGGTATTAACACTTAGTATTTTACTTTTGTGTTATGAGCTGAAAGGATCTAAATTATAAAATTAATTTTTCAGATCTCAGCCAGTACCGTCCAGTGTATGCTCCTAAAGACTTCTTGGAGGTTCTCATGTGGCTTCGCAGCCCAAACTACAAACCGATAGAGTAAGTCAACCAATTGATAAATAGAGGGGTGGGGGAAAATTTTAAGAAAACTGACATTAAGTGACATTTTAGGGGTTTTGATTGTAATAATGTGTTTATATCCTAGTGGTCTGGTGAGTTGGGAGTTTATTCATTTGCCTTTCAAAGTCAAGAACCTCAAAGACCTCGTGAGTAAACAGTCGAAATAACTTCAGACTGAATTCTGAATACCGATGTTATTCCAGATGAAGCTGTATAGTGAAATTACAAGAGGAGAATCTTTGATGGGCATTGACCCCGATGGCAAAGCAACACAATATCAAAATATTATTGGTGAAAGGACAACATTAGGAGAAAAAGGTTGATTCTGTCTTAATTTTGATTTTAAATTATCATAACCATGAATTTTATATTTCAGTTATTTCCTGCAGCCATGCCCCTGTTACACAAGAATTTTTAAAACGGGGTGCACCACGTTCTCTGAGGGCAAAGCTGTGGGCCCAGGTCCTTGGAGCTGAAGTCACCCCAGTTGTAAGTTACTTCTGCAATGCTTCAACACAATCATTCATATTAATTTTTATTTTCAGCTTAGGAAATATTGGATGGGCCTTAAAGGGTTGGTTATGCAGTATGATTTAATGGTGGATAAACTGATTATAAAGGTAATAAAATCTCTACTTAATATCATACTAAATAGTTAATACATTATTTATGCAGGACGTTCAACTTACGGCTTCTAATGATCATCAGTACTTTGTCTTTGAAGATGTTTTATATCAGGTGAAATAAAAACTTACAATTGCTCTACCCTACATTATTGTCCCTATTGTCAAAATTTATACTTTTTGAGTAATTGAATAGTTGTATAATTACATCTTTCTTCTGCTTAGGTTATGTTATGTTTTTCAAGAGATTCTGCTGTAATTGAAGTTTTCAATCACAGTTCTGCAAGTCCTTTACACGGTGTGTTAAGAGGAAAAGCGTCCAATGTTGAAAACACTGTCATTTACCCACCAAGTGGAGTTATACCATTCCATGGATTCACCATGTATGGTATGTATTTTAATACTTTGTGTTAACTTTTTCCATTACTGTTTAAATTTAATTGTAGCAACTCCATTCTGTTATTTATACGATGACCCGGCGGAGTTGTACTTTGTGTTCAGAGCTTTCTACTTAAGGTACTGGTTCCGGCTGCACGAGGTATCATCCCACCCACAAGGCATCCTGTCTCTGTGCCTACTATATGAACGTCTGTTGTACAAGCATGAGCAACAGCTCTGGCTACATTTCAAACGCCATCAAGTCCAGCCGTAATTAATCTCATATCATAAATGACAAAAAACACAAACTTATTGACTGTTATGTTCAGGGTGAGGCTCACTTTTAAATGGATTATGAGAGCTTTCAGTGGACACCTCCCACCTGAACAGGTCCTTTACCTCTGGGATATGATTCTCGGTTATGATTCAATGGAAATCCTCCCACTACTCGCTGTCAACATCCTTAGTCTTAGAAAAGATAATTTGCTATCTGTCAACACCATGCAAAACTTTGAGGTAACTTCATTAAATTTACTTTTTTCCTTGATTCTATTGAATATTTATTGCAGTCAGTTTTGGCCGATTTGTCGTCGATCCACGTAATGCCCATTATTCAGATGTGCCTGCTTAATTATGAGAAAGAGCTGAACAACTCAGGATTACTACAGGCAAACAACTCAAAGTTTCCATACGGCTACCCTGGATTCACAAACCAAATGGAGTCATCATGGCTGACTTCAACTATAGCCAACTCTTCAACAGCAACATGGATGAATGAGCAGCAAAATGAAAGCGAGAAAAGCAAAATCAACCTCGAAAACCTTGGGAGTGCCTCTTCCACATCGAGCAGCTCCTCAACACACTTGTCAAAAAACGACCCCAGTCCCATAACAATAACGGGCACTACATCGACCGTTGTAACCACAATGACTGTAACAAAGAGCTGACAGAAGAACACATGGAAAAGGAAAGCTAAATAGGATTGTCTCTTTATTGGGTGTGAAAAATGTGATAATTTGTCTTTTAAATCGAAAAATTCAATTATCAAATATTTTGTTTTTATTTATATTTTTATTAATTTATTACAATTTTATATATCAAAAATGCCTTATAATAATTGTTATATTAAAAAATATATACACTTAAAAAGCAATAAAATAAAACAAAACAACATTCAATAACACAAATTTACAAATACACCCAAACCTGTCTTTTATCTTAGGCTATCAAACCCATCTAGACTTTTTTCTCGTCTAGAAAATAAGACTCAAAATATAAAATATCTGAACATTGTAGTGCATTTTTCAAATGATTAATTGTAATAATTAAACAACTTTTCACTCTATAGAGCCACACTACATTCAGTTAAGCTAGTAAATTCTACTCAATAATACCTGAAGTGAAAACTAATCGTACTTTAGCATGAATTTGCATTATTTTAAATTACACACTTAGGGTCATCAGTGGCCACAACGGTTTAGGCATTGACACAGCACTCATTACTGTAAGGTAAAGGTCGAGGACTCAAATGCAACGGCCATGCATTCATACTCCCCCATACAAACAGGCTTTTTTCAAAATTACCGTCACCCCAAGGGTTCATATATCCTTGTTGGAATATCCTCATTAAAAAAAAAATTACACGCTTAGATCCTTGGCCTTCAGTATTTTTGTTTTATTTGAAGGATTATCTGATAGGATTATTATTTTCAATCAATTATTTTAGGCGATATTTCATTGTACATGCTGACCATTAGCAGCAGGATATAAGAATATGAAAATGTGACATTGCGTCTACAAACTAAATCTTTCTTCCTTATAAAATAATAATAATATATTTAAATATTTTTTCTAATATTTAGTTAAATATTATATTTTATCAGTAGTAGAAATAATAAACATAGTCCATGCAACAACTTAAAAATATGAAAGGAAACGTTTACAGGAAAATTTTACATGCAATAGATAATTACAACACTATTCAACTACATGAATAGCAAAACCACACACACAATATAAACAAATATGCAGTGCTATAAAGGTGGTAAAACAAAGTTGGAGTCACATTAAAATTAATGACCAGCAAATTAATATATTTAAAGTAATTAAATTTTAATAACCTATGGATATGGAGATATTAATTAAAGAATGGCATGTTATACTAATGTTATTTTTCTAAACTAAATATTGTCAGAGAACATAATTGTTTAAGTTGCTGTAAAATTGCTGAGCCTGTTTTGGCGTGCAGCAGTGAAAAGTGGATTTTCTTGTTGCCCAGGAGACAGCACTAATTTGTAGACCAGGCAGGTCACCGTCTTGCTTGTGAACTTGGTCAAAGGGCTTACTTTAGACGAATCCATGACTGTCCCTTAGCAAGAGGTTTTACTGTACTTTTGTTTTGTGTGTATCATCTTAATGAGATTAACAAATAACTGCAAGATCCACCAGCGAAATTGGATCCTTGTGGTGTGGTTGTGCAACGTACTATGTAAAAGGTCTCTAAACTTGCCCAAAATTTGGACTTCAAATTTCTAATTCCTGGATATAAAAACATTATTTTTGTAAATCTTAATATATTATTGAATGGCTTTTGAACATTAAAAGATAAATCATTTAATTTAAAGGTTATTTGTTTTCATACTAATTTTGATTACGCTAATCAAGAGGGAAAAAAAGTTTCTGCACAATTAGGCAAACACTTTTGTTTTTCAATGTCCACTATCTACATCTTGATTCTTTGTTTATTTTGTGTAATATTATCTTAATGGCAATCAAGTTTTGCTTATTTAGAATGATAATAGCCTTCAATATAGAAATATCTCAGACTACTCTGGAAGTAATGTTAGAATGTATAAGGAAGGAAAATCATTTTATGAAAATAAAAAATGCACTTAATAAGCGACCCTCATCAATTCATTACATCATCTTCCTGCATAAGGAGCCCGACAATGCAGAAAACAGATCATGTTTAGGTTGGCCAGAAAAATTAAACACCAACCAAAAGTGTGTGCCATTCTCAAAGAAGTGACCACCAACTGATTAAATATTATAATTAATTATAATATTTCAGTTATGCCCCAAACATAATACCATTAAAAATCAAGTCATGAATGGTCACAATCCCAGAAAGATACCCTATAAGCAAGAAGACCAGGGAAAAGTGCCTACAGTTTGCTAAAGAGCCTTTAAATAAGCCTGATGCATTTTGAAAGACTGTTATTTTCACCGATAAGAGCGAATTAATGTCTCAGGATCCGATGGAAGAAAGAAAGTGTGGTGTAAGCCAGGGGACCACTTGAAATTAAAGAATAACCTACCAACAGCTAAACATGGAACTCTTTTGATTTTCATATTGTCAATATACTTTTTTTTCTTTGTGTAGAAGATCGTGTCTTTTCTGTAGATTGACTTTTCTCCATTTTCTTATAGTGTAGAAATGATTGAGGTGAGGTGAGTATGTCGATTCACTTATTGGAAAATACAGGTGTAACAGACTTCCGTTTCTAGCAAGATAACAATCCCAGAACGGCTACTTCGGAAAACTCAAGAATGGCTACTACAAAATGTGTCTAGCTCATGACACCACTACAATCACACAATTTAAATTCTATGAGCACGTGTGAGATCATACTGTAAGGCAGCTTAAAAAAGTAAGAATAAAAACAAAAACCATCTAAAAGAAGAGAATGCACAGTAGTGGACTAATTACATCCCTGTACATGACAAAAAACTAGTTCTATAAATGCAAAATCATTTATTAACGATAATAAAAAGTATGTGTTGACCACAGATTACTGAGATAAAATGTAGATAAGTGTCAGTAAATAAATAAATGAACAATAAGTGTTCAGAGACTTTTTTGCTTGAAGCGAACAACTCTATATATGTACATATATGTATATTTGTATTGATTACTATTAAATATTATCTGACTTTTGTTGTTGAATAAAGTTTATAATTGCAAGACATTGTGTTTTCAATAAATTTAGCCCATTATTATTTACACTTAAAAGGTGTGCTTCTATTTCTTTGATGAAGCTTTGGTACTTTTTTCTAAGCGTATCAGACAGTCAGAAGTGTGAACGGCATGTGAATTCTCTATTAGTGACAAAGAGTTTTATGTTTTTTAATAAGTTAGAAGCTGTAGTTTTAAATAGACAAATAAATGAATAATAAGTTTTTATTGCAATTGTCCAGCAGGGATAACGAAAGTCTGATAATTATCACAGTCAAACCGTGGGATTGATGCTGCCCCAGTAGTTTATATGGGAACGCCAACCCTGGAGCAAGTAGTTTTTTTTAATGTAAAATGTCTTACCTGGCTTTCTTGCTAGCCAAAGCCCCAAAGCTGTTTTCACGCTTTTGGCTCGTTTCGCCGGTTGTTATAAAACTTAAAAAAAAAGTAAAACAGGATATTACAAGAAACGTCCGCTTCGACCAAAGAACGAAAAGCGCGGTTTTTCGGTACTTCCAGGGCGACCGAAAAGGCGGGAAGACCGCGCCATCCGGCTACCTTATCACGAAAGATAACACGTTGTACAACTCATTTATTTATTTATTATTATTTTATATTATATTTTAAGATTGTCAAAAAGGAAAATATTTATTAAGTAAAGTGTAGAAAATAAACTGCCAGGAAAGACGTATCAAGCTCGCGCTGCTAGATGAATTAACCAAAGGTTGTCAGAAAATCTTCATTGTGCAGTTCAACTATCAAAACACAAAGTTGTACGATGTGGATTTTTAGAAATTGAGTGGAAGAATATTGTTTAAAATTGAAAACAAAAATCTCAAAAGTTATATCAAAAGTACAAACTGTAGATGTAACCAACGTGAAGGTTCCCATGATATTCGTCATTTCGTCATTCGTCGTTCGTACTTCACACTGTGAAGAATTGGAATAGTGCTCGTGCGTTTGTTGGACTGTTGTCAGTTCGTACGACGATAGTGAAAAGTAGATGTGTTTAAAAACCAACACAAATGAGCCCTGTAAAGCCGAAAACAAGTGACATTTCTCGCGAGTTCCGACGGCCCCGGAAATACGTGAATTGCCCCGAAGTGCGGGCGTCAACACGTGGGGCCGGCAGTGTATTTTCGAGGATGATTAACGATTCTCATTTACCCATCGGCCTCATCGTTGCCGTGAAGTGACCCTCATCATTGTGGATAAGAAAAATTCTCATTCTCTCCGTCCGTCTACTTTCTGGCGCAGGTCTCTTCCAGATAGCTCGGCGTGAGTGTTCCATTCAATACACGATATCCGCTCGCTCGGCTGACGCCAGGTTTTTAACATATTTTTTTATATATTAGCTATTAAGAATTTTACCACTGGAATAGTTAGTGGGAAATCGCACTTTCATCATTATCCCAGTTGTCCATTGCCAAGGACGAACTGATTCCCCAACTCTGATATTTTATTAAAACTAGTGATTTTACAAATTTTATAAATTTAGAATAAATAATAAAAAAATTTCATTTTGGCAGAACAAAAGCCACAATGTCCCTTTTGTAACATTTCAAAATGGCCAACCGTTTCCGATATAATTTTAACGTAAATTAAAGCAGATCAATTATCATTTGATTATGGATGCACGAGTTTTACATTTGGTCGATTTAAAAAAAAAAAAACTTGTAAGGCAACAACCAAAATAAAATTCAAGCGAATCGAGTCTTAAAAATAAAAGTTCACATATTTAGATAGGTAATTTTGATGTATAAAATTAATTTTTCCACAATTCGTCAGCCATTTTTAACTGTTCCAACCAATATCTGAACCAAATATTTTTTTATTTCATTTATTTGATATTTATGACTACAAGTGATGTATTGAGTAAATATGTACGTAGTGAATCCAATCGGAGGTGCATTAAAAAACGTCCAAAAAGATGGTGGGTTACAAATATTTCACGGCTGGGATCAGCACGGGAAAAATCTTTTGGACGTTGAGATTAAATGATGGCGCAGGCCGCAGGGTTCAGAAATTTTTTGAGGATGTCCACGATTTCGAAACCTTTTTAATGAAAGTTGGCGGGAAAATTTCCATGAAAGATACCAACTTTCGGGAATCTTTCTCTCCGGCCAACAGATTAGCTGCCACTCTCCGGTTCCTAGCGAGTGGAGACTCATATACAAGCATGTACACCTTCAGGATTTCAAAACAAACGGAACTGTCCTTTTAAAGTGTGTATTTTTTCAATTTCGGCGCCGGAAACACTGAATTTTTGGGCTTAACCGCTCAATGTTTGGCTTTTCAATTATCGATTTCTGTATTCCGTGAATGATACATCCCACAAACACCGATGGGAATGCATGGTCCACAACATAGCTTTATACAAGACACTGTCACTTTCATTAAAACGTCAACTAAACAAATGAAGCAAGAGCGCTGTTCCGATTCACGTCCGCGCTGGCAAATGTTGCGCAACATTTAGTCAAAGAATCCCACATCGGATGGGATTCAAAAGAGTCCGAAAATGCTAGCACGTAACATACCAGATTCATCGCAACTATGCGTCGGGGCAGCCAGGACTCGTGCTAGACGAAGCCGAGACTCTCCGGAGATTCAAAGTGACGATTCAAAGAACCCCAGTGCGTACTTACCTTTAAGCTCGAAGCTCCTGTGAGAGAAAAGGTAGTCTTAAGAAAGCGGATGCAGGTGTTAGCTGAGCGTTTCCATTTTGACGGTCTTCTTCATTTGTTGATTCCATCTCGTGTGAAGGTAGAATAATTTTCTTACGACGTCGGCGGAGAAAAGCCATCGTGGGGATAGCTAGCTAACATTATGCCGATATATATTATAACATAAAGTACATGTTTGAAAACCTTGAGGGAAAGTAAAGTGTAAAAGTTCAAACGGTTGCATTTTTATATTTGCAACATGTAAATTTTCAAAAGACATATTGATTTTTGCTTGGTCAAACAAAACTTTGGTTTCTTTAAACATTGGTATTGTCTTTTCATTTAACAATCTTTCAATTCATAAAAACAGACTTACTATTAACAAGATTTTCGTTTGTTAATATTTTTTTAGACAATCATTATGAATNTCGTAGTCATATCCGAAATTTTCTTAGGCCGGTTTTGGTGTTTCCCTCTCTTGTCTATCGGTGCATCGCCTGTTAGAACGAGGTTTTGACGCAGATGTTGAAGTCTTCCTGATGTTATGCCATGTATTGCTAAAAAGGCTTTTTGGCACACAACTACGTCCTGCAATTCAGAGTCAACAAATGAACGGACTCTATAGGAAAAAGACGCGTTTTTGGCTAATAATCTATTTGGTCCGGCAGAGCGGCGTCGTGCTATTGGTAGAACTGAAATTAGTCCACAGAGGTGTTCTGATTGTTTATTATAATCTCCAAGGTCGTTAAATTGGCGGATTATTCTGATACGCTCTTCTAGTGTAATTATATTAAAGCACTGGTTCATACATTGACACGCGGGGCCAGTCTCGTGGGTCGATGATTTCAATTTTTTCATCACATCCGTCATCCTTCCAGTTTTTTCCCTCTTTTTTGATTTCCTACTCTTCAGATTTTCCTCTTCGTCGTCACTGACACTGTAAGCACTCATTATTTTGGCAAAAGCAATAATACACTTCTTCTAATCAACAAAGGAATCAACCAACACTGAAAGAAATCAAAACTAAGGCTGATGCAATATTGTGCTAATGGAGGGGTGAATTCCACAGGAAGTGGAGTTAAATCGTTTTTCCCTACAACTTGCGGAGTTGGACTGTTTTTCCCCAGACCACCGACACTTTTTCTTTAAAAATAAAGGCCTTTAGCGGGTTTTTTTCCAAAACAGCGTATTTCATTCGATTCGTCTCTTCTAAATCTACTAGATAGCGTTAAAATCTAAAATTCGAAAAAAATGGAGTTATACTGTTTTTCCCCTGACCCCTTCAATTGTTGAAGTATAAAGTTGCTAATTTCTATACACGTAGCAGTGAATAAATCATCCTTCGTTTTTCATGTCGCTCAATTGTGACAACCAACCTCAGAAATGTCGGGTCGAGACTGGGGTAGAAGCAGAACTACACAGACAGGGAAAAAAATTAACTTCTGTATTAAAAAGTTAACAGGAAAGAAGGGCTTGCGGGAAACCGACTCTCCACTTGATGGTGTTTTATAAATAAATATAAGCCTTTAGTTCCAGCAGGTTTATTTACATGGGAAGCTTTTCAATTATTTTATAATCATCTTCAGCCTTTAACATCATAAAACAATATCATTTTCTTTCCCCTTTTTAATTCAGTTTTAAGTACAACTCACCCCTTAACTCACAGCCTTGTTATTTATATTTTTTCATATAACACTACTTATAAATTAATAATATGTTAACATTGACGTCCCTTTCTCTAACCTAACTCGTGGTTCCCATTATGCCTCCTAACGTCACGTTAGTGTCCTCCAGTGAGTGGTGAATCCACTAAATCCAACTGGTCGTTCACTGTTTCCACTTCTTCGTTATAATTTGATAAGTTTATTTCTAGGTCTTCCAATGTCTTCTACCAAACTTTTCTTTATGGAGGAGTTTAACGTTTTCTTTGGTAAAGGTGTGGCCCCTTTGTAAGGTGTGTCTCGCTATCTTGCCTTCTTTGTATTTTTCCACCTTTCTTTGTAGTCTTTGCAATTCTTTTTTCTTTTAGTTATTCAGATATCGTGAGATGCGGTCGGGTGTCCATGCTTTGGATTGTGGTGTTAGTACTTTCTGAAGTCTCGTTTGAGATACTGATCCACCTACTCCAATGGAGGATATTTGTGTGGATAGGTTTTTGAAAGTCGACAATCCTGCTAAGAAATCCGACATCCCGGACACGAATTGTAAATTGAATCCCGTGTTTGGTATTGTCTCTGGGAAATGAGTAGCGGTAATCCGAAGATTGAAAGCGAAATTCTTCGCTTCGTTTCGTCTGTATCCCAATGAGCTATAGCCTGGTAAATTTTCATTTACCACTAGGTTGGCTGTGGATAGTCTGGATGCGTATGAACCGGGTTGGGCGTCAGATAATGCGTTGCAGATAGCATCTGCTGCTACGCCTAGGCATGGTACCTCCTCGTACAAGTTATGATTGAGGTTGTCGATCGGTACGCCTTCAGCCGCTGGAGGGTAGAATCCTCTTATGTGTGGGAAGAGGCGGAAATGACGGCCTGAGATGAGTTTGCAGACCGGTGAGAATTTCTCCCATGCTTTTCAGTAAGCCAGATAGTGGCTGGGGGAGAGTGAAGGACTTGCCTTGAACTTGGTTGGCCAAGTTGATTTCGTCTTGAGTGAGTGGCTGTTGCTGTTTTAGCTTCAAATCAACGATTCTCAGCCACAGCATAGTCGTATTATAATAGTGCAAGTACTCTGGAAGAATATTGCGCTCCACAGTGTGGTTGTCTATTGTGTATTGGACAAACATTTCACGAGAAATGTCGAGGCATGCATATGACGCTGTGAAAGAGCGAAACGGGTTCTCTTCTCTAATTTCCATATTAGTGGAGAATAGAGTCATCTTTCTTCTGTACTAGTGAGTTGTCTTTCACGTGCTGGGGTTTTGGAAGCTGAGTTGGAGCTCTAGCTGCTTGTCCTGCGCCAGTATTCTTTGGTGGTGCTTGCCTGACAGAGCGCTGTTTCTGCTGAAATAAGTTTTGCGCTCTGGGATTGCGCTGCTTTTCAGGAGGACCCCTATAGCCGCGCGCTTGTGTGTCATCCATATTAATGTTGTCACCCATGGTAGTTTTGTAGTTTCTAAGGGAAGCTATTGTATTTGACTGTATACGTATAATAAATACTACACAGTACAAATTGAAGTTCTTCTAAAAGAAAAAGGGAACTAANCCGAATCGGAAAATAAGCGATATTTATATTTGAAATTTGCGTTTCTACTGTTGGGTTTCTCTGTTGGTGTTGTGATAGATTTATGAGGTAGGAAGGGTGTAGGCACGAAGGGTCACAATAGGCCAGATCTATTGAAAGTAGCCCAAAGGTTTTTTTGTTCTGGTCGGATTGTTTTCCTGGATCGTAGGATAAACGACGGAATCCGTTATCAATGTTCTCCAGCGCCTGGATTAAAAACGGTTGAGCAAGAGAGGGATGCGAAAGGGGAAAGAAAGAGCGAGAGGGTGAATGAGAGATCGTAGCTGGTTGACGGCCGGAGCGACAGATAGCGGGCAAAGCGGAATAGGTGGCGCTACAGCCGTCGCGGCCCTCGGCTATCAGTCAGTTCGGTGCCGTCAAACGGTGAAGACCTCCTATCGGTGTGTCAAAGAAAAACACGTTTTTATTTACGTAGACGCGAATGTCACTTGGAGGTTTTTAGTTAGCGACAAAAAAATAATCATCAAAAAAACATGCACTGATCTGTTGCCGTCTTTAACTTTTTGTTCTCGGTACTTTGCCGTCGCGTTGCGGACAACGCTCCTTCCACCCACGACGTAAAAAAACTCGTCAACAATTCTCATACTGGGCGAACTGGCCGAGGGCGGCCCCTTGTACGACAATGGCGGCGGTGGGGCAACAGCCTGTCTCAGAGACCCTGGGACTCCCGGGGTGCCGGCCTCCTGGTGGGCGATGATGAACGGCAACGCTTACGAGGACCAGGCTCCTCCGACGCTCACGCCGATCAAAACTTCGCCTAGCTCGACGCCCGTGACAACGACGTCCACCAGCTCCACTTCCCCGGTGACGAGTCAGTCGGGACCCCTGCACATCCCGGCCAAACGTCTCGGCTACGAATGCATGGAACCGGCGCCGGGTGTCATCAGGCATTCTCATCACGGATCTCAGCCCTGGAACTACTCTCCCGTCGACGGACACCACGTGAGTCCGGCATTCGACCAGTATGCTCAACCGACTTATTACAATCTCCCAGACGGAAGGGACAGAAAGTCCAGTCTGTTTTGGAGCCCGCCCGACTACAAGTATTCTTCTTCCGTGACGCCGGGAACATCTTCTTCTGACCCTGCCGTGTCCACATGTCACCAGAGCTTCTCTCAGTCCTGGTGCAACTATCCTCCTTACACGGCCACCTCCAGGCACCATGTCGTCTTTCCGGACATCTTGATTAGAGGTATTATATGGGTAAGAAGTCTTTGATATATATACGCGCACATTTTCAGCACCATATTTTCCATCAACCCTAATAGCTGACAATAAGTCCGTTTGCCCTTTGTAATTTCCTAAACGATACACTTTCAATTTTTCTTTTGAAATACACATGGTTATTCCATTGTCCGCCAGAGAGATCATCCCTCCATCATGAAGAATGTGAAGAACATTTAAATTTCGTTTATTTTCGAAAACCTTAGGAACACTGAAAGTAACATCAAGGAGAGCATAATTTTTTATAGTAAAAAAGACTTCTTTTAATATTTCGGGCCCTTTTTCAAAGAAAACGCATAATTGCATATATTGGTCAAGAAGACGAGGTTTAGTCGTAGTAACTTGATTGTTTTCAGTCATTTTAATGCTTCGCAGATAGACTTCGAATCAGCAGGATCCAGAACGTCGCACTGAGACTAATACTGTGTAGATGTTCTTATGATTTATAACCCCTCCCATAAAATTCTCCCCTGTAGCGAATTTTAGAGTCAGGAGATGGGGAGCAAGGTCGGGTTCGGGGTTCTGAAAAAGTTCCTCCAGTAGGGAAACAAGATTTTTATTTTCACAAGGTTACCCTTTTACATTCGTGAATATATGGTCAAACCAAATGAATAACTCTCCGGAGATAGGGGGGGCGAGCAAAGAAAAGGAAGCCTTCCTACCTTGCCCGAGGTGGTCCAGTGTCCTCTGTTAGTCCCGTCCGGGTAACTTCCTCCTTTTTCTTCTCTGTTCTCTTCCTTGGTAATCCGTGCTTTTTTCTTTTTCTCTGTCCGAGCGTCCAGTCACCTTCCGGCTAGGGAAACGAATTCCCCCTCTCTCCGCCTTTTCCGGATATCTCTTCCTTCCCCCACTCCCGGTGGATGCGGACGCCCTCCATGGGCAGAACCCATGGGGGGGGGATAAGTGAGATAGGGGCGGTGATGAGGCCCTGGATAGGGCCGTCTGTGGTGGTTCCTCTGGGTCACCACAGTCATTATCTCGGGAAGACGGAACAAGGGAAAAATTGTTAACTTAAAATATTTATAGGTAATTGGAATATGGTTAGGTAATCGTTCGAAGAAGTCTTATTTTTTAAAATCTTTATTGTCAAAACTGATTAAGTTTAAACGGAGGGTGTCGGACATAAGGTTATCGCACGGATTGGGGATTAGGGATTATATACTATTTTAAAAAAAATGCTGATTAAGATAATAGACGGGGTCTCGACCAGCTGACGTGTCGTTCTGAGGGGCAACTAGTTACTTCATAACTCCTCCGTCCCCTAAGTTTGAAACTCCTGCGAGAAAAAAGGCAGTCCTGTAAAAACAGACGCAGGAGTCGACTGAGTCCCCCTTCCTTATGAGGGTCTTCGTTTTGAGTTCGTCCTGCTTTTTGTGCAAGTAATTTGTCTTCTTTATGCTGACGGCGAAAATAAACAAACATAAAGAGTTTTGACAGAATGCCATACATTTTATAACGTAAACATAAATTGTTGAAAATGTCGAGGGGAACATTTAATAGTTCCAATGGTTGCATTTTTACATTTAACCTGTGTATGTCTTCAAAAGATATATTAGCTTTCGCCACTCCAAACACGACACATAACTTTCGATTCTTTAAACATTGGCACAATTTTTTAAATTTAACAATGCTTCATTTTTGTCTAATTTAAGTAAACTAGTTTTATCTTTGGTAGTAACTTACTGACTGACGCAGTGGAGAATGGGGGATTCTCGGGGAACCAATACTACAGTCGGGCGCCACACTATTTGATCCAGGGGAAATAGTGAATCCCTAAAAAGAAAAGGGGGAAAAAAAAAGGAAAAAAGTCTTAAAACGAATACGATTCCCCTGCGCTACGAGCTGCCTTGTTAGTATCTGACTGTTCACCTTACTCAATAATTAAAGTCAGTAGACTGGCATTAGCCAGGGGTCGAAAAAACAAAAGAAAATTGAAACAAAACATAAATAAATAAGTAATAAAAAAAAATGAAACAATCTGAATTTAGACGAAACAAAATCCTATTAATTACGATTTGATTTACAATAGGGCTATCACGCGAAGGCCTCGCAAACGAAATTAAATTTACAATAATTGGAGTATCCTCTCAAAAAAAAATTCTTAACACAAAAAACATGAAGTCTTTTCGGAGGATCTACGGAAGAGGTCAAACACAGAGAAAACTTCCTTTCGGTTTTCGCCGAGCTTTCGACAGTTTTATACTGTCATCTTCAGGGCCTGTTTTATTATCATATAAAAAAAACAATTAAAACATGAAACAAAACAAAAATTGCACAAAAATTGAAATATCTTACTTAAACCTTAATGGGGAAATAAACGACATGGTGTTTTGGGCACAGAAGTACATTGTTTTTTGGAGCTCAGCATCTAAACATTATTTAAATTGAATAAATTAGTAATTAAAAATTACAACTAAAATTACAATAAGAATTAAAACGTGGTCGAGAAAGATTACCTCATAAAAGTCTAAAAACTAGTAAAATCTTCCTTTCTTTGTTTTTCAGGTACATGTGATCACAGTGCGTTTTTTAAATATATAAAAGTTATGGTTTCGATGTAAGAAACTAATTTTTTTAAAATAACGTTTATTCAATACAAACTACAATTTTACACAAGGATTCTATTTTACAGTGTCTATACTGTTCGGAGTCCCGAGTGGATCTGTGAAAGAAGGGGTCATACAATACAATCTACATTTTATGCTTATAATATATTCTCGGAATTGTATAGGGGAAGAATCATTTGTTGCTGCATTAGTGGTTTCGTGCAGGCGTAACTCCTCCACCCCCAGATGAAACATTCGGAGAATGTTGGTTTTCGGAGGCGGCAGCTGCTGCAAGTTGCTGTCGTGCGAAGATATACCGGATGATTCCATACCCAGAGAGTAGTAGAATGAGTCCATACAGGAGGCTCGTTCATATACTTATCGTTGTAGTGATGATTGGTTTTGCAATAGCTGGAGACAAACGTTGACTTTCTAGTCGGTTCAATTTGACATGCTTTACATTGATCGTAAATCGTGGCTGTTGTTCCTCTTTCAAACTAAGTTTCACTTCGTTGAGGAACTTTGGATGTCCTCAAGTATGTGGTGAAGAATGAAGAAGCTGTTTATTTCGAAATGTTACATTACTTGATGTAGTATTTATTAAGAATATTCCGTGTAGACTTCTAGATATTGTGTCCCCATGTTTCGTTATTGTGACGATTTCTTCTTTGGGAAAGCTGGCTAAATATTGGTTTAGTTCAGCTATCCAGGTTACATAGTTGTCGTCTAAATTGATGCTAGTGTATTGGCAGGATGATGTGTCTCCTGTTAATACGATTTCTTTCTCGCAGTTGTTTTCTTCATGATTAATCGATTGCGTTGAGCATACAGATATTGATTGAAATTTTTTACAATTATTGTCTAAAGGTACAATATTTAGTTTATTTGAATTCGCTCTTGGTTTCAGTCAATATTTTACATTTGGAACAATTGTTATAAAATTAGAGTTATGTGTTGTTGGTACTGGAATTAGTTTATATAAATCATACATTTGTTTTCTTACTAAGGGTAATTGTAAAAGATAAATAATTTGATTGTTTACAATTTTACATTGTACACTAATTAAATTTTCAAATTCAAAAATGTTCTTTAAACTTACTTCAAGTGGTAATTGATCCTCATAATACGTGGAAATTCTAGAAATTTTCTTAAACAATTCGTGAGGAGATATAATACTAGGGTGTAAAGTATGTAGTTTACAAAATGTTCATGAGTTTTCGATATCCTGTACTATATTTAATAGTATTTCATAAGTGATATGTAATAAATTGGTTGTATCTCTTAATTTCTCTAATTCAACATAACTGTTTAATTTTTTATTTACTGCTAAAATTTTCGATTTTAGTTCGGCTGGATTTTCTTCAACTACTGTTAATGATTTATTAATTCCTCAATGAGTTCATTGATTATTGAATATTGCAAATTTATTTGTTTTTCAAAATTAATTTGACTACCTTGTAGATTTTCAATATCTTTATTAAATTGAGCTCCATCGTACCTGTAATTGATTTTATGATGGATCCTTATCCATTAATCAAACCTCTTTTAGTTCTAATATTGTTAGTATTTTTTACAAACACTATTTCTAACTTTTCTAATATTATTCCTCTAGTATTATTTATTAATGCTAAATAAATTACAATGTCTCTTAATTTTCTACCATTATCAGTTACATATTATATATTATTTTTATAGCTAATATTCTTATTATTAATACAGATATATACTTCATTATAAATTTTATCCAAGTTGTGTAATTGTTGAAACAATAGGTCAAATTTAATATAATGAATGAAAGTATGTTTTGACGTTCCCAACCTGGCTGGCCCAAGATTTACAGGAATTATGCCAATGCCGTTTGTAATATCAACTATGTTGATTCCTCTGGTTGTGGTCCAGAAGAGGAGTGGGAAGAACCTGTTATCATCATTAGAGTCTTTATCAATTAGGTTTTTTCGCTACATAGATTATTTACTATACTAAGATACAAGTCATCAATATCATTTAATTTAAGTAAAATTTTATCAATCTTAAAATAATGTACAAATGCGTGTTCTGACCTTTGCATTCTAGCTTCCCACAGTTGGATTGGTATTATCCCAGGATTGGTTGTTATGATTTTAATATCAATTCCATTCAAAAGTCCAAAGTGTTGGAAGTACTTGGAACATCAGGATTGTAAGTCTGGTTTCTTGGTCTTTTAATATTTGAAATGTGTATTTTATCCTGAGTATTTTTGTGTGTAGGAACAATTCTGGCTGCTTTTAGTTTAGTGTTTATAGATTTTATTTTTGATGGTTTAAATTTTGTAAGTGTCTTACTTTGTTTTAGTTTGTTCTTAATGTACACAGTGTCAGGTATCTGTGGTTCTCGTGTTTCGTTCAATTTTCCTATAGTCCCCTGGTGCTTATGAAGCTGTGTAAGCTCGATATATAGCTAATATTTCTGCAACCCTTCCTAACACTTGGTCCGGTTCTAGTGCTTTCCTGATGATCTGGGGTCTCGAAGCACCCACACGAGTCACATCTAATAGAGATATCCCCTACATCCCCAATAGTCACTCCATAAGTTGTCCATTTTGTTTGTAATTTCTCTTTAAAGATTATCTGTATAGTCTCATATAAAAACTCTAAACTAGCATTGATGTTTATGTCAGATCCCCAGCTATCTCCGACAAATTTCATTGTCTTCATACGAGACTCCTATTTGTGGGATCATGACTGAAGGTTTTTTACCTGGATTGGCCTGGAACCATTCTTTCGGATATTGAGGTTTTGATTCTAATGATATATCTGGAATATGTCTGGAAATAAATTTACCTGGGGCTTTTTTAATATGAATCTCAGTCTTATCTTCTTGCTCTGTCTTAGCCATTGCTGTAAATAGATAATGAAAGCTTTTGAACTACTTTTCGCTGAACTTATATCTGTTATTACATCCTTATTAAAATCTAATTTAATATTTAATATTTTCATACTATCTAGCCCGAATAGCATGTCGAATTTATTGTTGAAGTTGAATAAGAATAACTCTAATGTCAAGAATTTTCCTTTAAAAGTGTCGGTATTAAGTTTAATGCTATGGCTGCCTTTACTAATTCCATGAACTGTTTTTACTTCGAATGGTTTTTTTATTAAGGGTGGCGAAAATGGTGGATGTGTGGGTATCTGAACGGTCTAGGTGTATAAGCTTTTGTGTTCCTTACCTGTCCAAAACTTTTGGATCCTTGAGTGGATTGGTGCTGAAAATCATTAGTAAGCATATTGAGCGCTTCATTAAGATCTGAGGGGTTTCTAGCTTGCAAAAGAGAACTCATGGGCTCTCTTAATCCCTTTAATAAAATCCATAAACCTAATTTCCTACAGAACTCACCCAGAGTGTCAGCATTATCCGGCATTACATTATTGAGATAACTAATTTGTAAATTTAAAAGTTTTTGAATCTTTTCGAGAAATTGAAACGGACTCTCGTTAGTTTGTTTTAATTCCGAAAGTTTAAGGACTAGGGTGTAAATGTCTCTCTTGTCTGAGTAACTGGTTAACAATGCATTTTTTATTTCAGGCCAACTACTTGCGCCTGAGTTGAAGACTATTTCCGCCGCCGAACCCTGAATTTTCGAATTGATACTTGCTAGTAAGTACTCATTTTGAAAATCTTCCGGATTCGTCCGTATGTAAAATTTGTCAACTAATTTTTGACAAATACCAATGAACCTTGCTAACACTTCAGGCTCGCCCTTAAAATTGGGTCTCATGTTGAGATACTCGCTTTTTAACGTTTCTGGAAACGGGGGATTCATGATTTTATGAAATTCTGTACTAATTGTATGTGCCTTATGTTTAATTTTACAAGATTTTTCAACTCCTTTTTTAACTTCAAATTTACGTAAAAACTGTTTTCTTAAATCTTTTATAAGACCTATTTTGTTGGTGGCAATGGCAAAATTTATAAAAGTTTTTTAATCAACTCACAGTACTAGGTGACACGCTTCCATGTGAATTCCTGTGTAGAGTCTCTTCGATTGATTGGTCCTTGCGGTAAACAATTGAATTGAAGAAAATTATATTCCAAATTGTTAATTCATTCAGGTGTTTTTGTAAGTGTTGAGTGTTAATTGAGGGGTCCGAATGTGTGTGTCGAAATGTCAACGTGTGTAGGAATATCTGCAGTGTATATGGAAAATAGAAAAGGGCCAAGTATGCTTCCCTGAGGAACACCCGCCCTTATGCGTATATAAGGTGAGAATTCAGTTCCCTGACGGACTCGATCATTGTTGCCAAATTGTTACACCCAAAAGTTGTTTCGGGTCAGAGCAAAATTTATCCCGGTAGCTCGTCGGGAGTGGGGGGGTAAGAGTGGAGGGACAATACACAAAATATATATAAAAAAAAAAAATAAAAACAATATTAAAAACCAAAGAAATATTGATGAGTTGGGCGCCACCCCATTTTATGCGTCCAGAGTAATGGGGAACTCCTTTAACAAAAAAAAAATATACCCTTGTCTATACTCTAAATAAATTTGAGAAAAATAAATAAATAAACAAAACAATCAATATACGAGAGGAAAGTAGTATTTTCTATAAAAAAAAAAAATAAATTATTTCCTTTATTCCATGGCGGACACTCGCCATGGGGGGGGGGGGGTTGCACTCCGGGCAAGGAACATTTATAACATTTTGTGATAATACGGCTCCAGTAGCAAACTTAGAAGCGTCTGTTGTCAGGTAGAACGGTTTTTCAAAATCGGGCATGTGTAGTATTGGGTTGTTTTGAAGTGAAAAGTTTTTGTTTTTGTGATGTATGAATGGGGAATTTGGAAATAGCTTCAAGTTTCGCGGGATTGGGTCGGATGCCTTCATTAGAAAGTCTATGTCCAAAAAAGAAGGAGTTCCTTTTTGAAAAATTCTGTTTTGTCTAATTGAATTTTTAAATTGTATTGTTTAAATTTCCAATATGCTTCTACGCTTCTCGTAATTTTAATATGTTATGTTGTTGGAGAAAATAATGCCATCCATGTAAACTAATACATTAGGAATTCTTGTAAATATGATGTTCATACTTGATAGCTTGCTGAAATATTGGCGGAGCGTTTTTTAAACCAAATGGCCTTCGTAGGAATTGAAAATGCCCTGCCTCGGTGGAAAAAGGTGTTTTAGGAACTGACTCTGGGTCCATTTCAATCTAATGGAACCGTGAGGCGAGATCTATTGCAGAAAAATATGTTGCACGACCTATTCTGGCAAAAAGATCTTCAATTTTTGGTAACGGGAATTTATCTTCTATTGTTATATTATTATGTTTTCTATAGTCAATTACCATTCTACTTGTCTTCTTTCCAGAAGCATCAGCCTTCTTAGGAACTATACCAATTGGATTATTATATAGGGCATTAGAATGTTGAATTATCTTGTTTTTTAATAATTTGTCTATTTCTATTTATAGTTCTTTCTGATACACTTGTGGGAATCTATACTTTTTCTGAATAAATGTGTTTTTCGTCAGTTGTTAATATTTCATGTTTTAATATACTTGTTCCTCTTATTAACTTCGGGATATCCTTTCAATAATATTAATTTTTTCTTGTGTTCTGCTCCATTCTAATTAATGAGAGTATGTCTTCCCTTACTTGACTCAAGTTTGAGCGTATTGACATTTCGGGGCATTGGCCATTACTATGTCTTCTTCGCTCGTACGAGTGCTTTGCGTTTCGTCAATGTCCATGAGTCTAGGTAAACGGTCATTGTGTGAATTTGACGTAGCAAACTGCTTCGTTTTTTGTATTATTATTTATATATTTTTTTATTTAAATTTAAAATTGATTCATTATTCAATTCTGGTTGCTCGAATGTAAGTTTCAGTGGCATCGATCTACCAGGGTAAAAACGAATATTGTTACTTAAATCTATTTTTATGTTGAAGTCGTGCATAGTTCTATACCATAGCAAAACGTCATATTTGTCTGAAAAAGGAGAGAGGTGAAATTTCGCTTTTACACGTTTTGAAAGATTTCGTACAAACTTAGATTTTTCTCCGTACTTTTTACCACTCGGTTTGGACTTAGGGTTCCTAGTTAAGGAAGTAATATTTGTAGGGTTGAGGTGGGTTGGTTCTGTAAGACTACTGATCCCGTGGGACTCGTTCTATAAACCCTTTTTTAGTCTTACTATTTCGTATCAATTATCACGACACTACGTCATCACTGGGGGGGGGGTCTCACAAGGGCTCACTATTTCGACGAATCGCACATTTTACCCAAAACCAATGCCGTCTGTCGTTGAATAATCTGCATGATCTGCTCCGTTAGACATCTAGCGACTGCCGAATAATTGCTCCTGCACCATTAGTTCGGTGTTGGTATTTTGTCTGGGACTAGAATCGCAATTCTTTTATATTTCGTCTGAAAAGTTTCCGTGATCTCCATCTCTTTTACTCGCTTCGAAGTTCAAGATTTTCCCTCGATCTGAACCCTCGCCAATCCAAAATTTCAAATCGCCTCTAATAATAATTATTATTGAATATTTAAAAACTCCGCCTTTATTCTCCGTCAGCCTATTCCACTTCTGAACTGTTAATTAATTCTAAATAATTCCACTTTCAATTTTAAAAGACTAATTTGAACAAGCACGTTTTAGACACCGTTCCTCTATCGTTCCGGATCAGCAACCGAATGACCTGGTTTTTGGTTATATCTCTTCCCATTTGAAATAAATTCACTCTAAGAAGAAAAGTCTGAATCAAAATCCTTCTCTTAAGCTTCCTGGTGGAGGGGGGGTGGCGTCTCGTCGATCGGAGGCTGGGCCAGGTCGGGTGGCCGCGAGGATGGGTATCCGGGCGCTCTGGGCGCGTTTAGCCCCGGACAGTAAGGCACGTGGACTTTTCCATAGTGCTTTATATGCAATGTAAATGGTTTTTATCTACGTCCCTCGGATACTGTTCGTTAAAATAGAATCATGGTAAACTGTGGTAATAAATTAGAGTGCCTGGCTGTCCGCCCTGGGGTCGCTTGCCAGGTCGCTGACTTTGGTTTGCGGGTTCTACTCCCTCTTCATTTGGTCGTTAGATATGTTCATTGAAACTTCCCCCAAATAAATCCTTGACGTCCTCGCGACTTTTTTAAACGACTTCTTCGATAATTTGTTAAAACAAACCGGTTTAAGCCTTGACAATAAATTATATTCCGTGGTATTCGCTTATAACGTTCTTCACGGGACGTAGGGAAGTTCAGATAAAGGGTACATATTTTATAAATGGTTCACTTGATGTAGAAACAGACTTGCAATTAGAAAGATTTTCGTTTGTTAATATTTGTTTTATACAATCATTATTAATTTTTGATTTATTTGTACAATATGTAAAGTTATTAATTTCTATGCATATAGCAGTGAATAAATCATCCTTCGCCTTGAGTATTAAGGGTGGATAAGTGTATATTGTAGTTGCTCGGGAGTTTTTAAGAACGGTATAGGATAGCAGGAAACAGGCATCAAAGGTTTGGCTTTGTCGGGGAATATTAATAAAATAGTAAATATTATTATCAACAAAAGAGCAATGAACTTTAGTTAGTTGCCAAAGCGTTCTAAGATCAGGTGATATAAACGTAATTTTTTTTTTAGTTTCTTTTAGAGACTCAAGATCATCGTATGTTAAAACAGAAGTATGTAGCATTTTTAATTTGCAAACTTTCTCGGTCTTTTAACGAGGTTAGGATGTATTTTAAATTGGTTTTTTTTTGTGTAATGTGGCTGTTTTGTACTATTCGAATACTTTGCCTTTTTATATTTCGGTTTGCTAAGTTTAAACTAACTAAGTAAGTCTTTTACGTAATCTAGTTCCGTTTTTATCTGTTCTAAATTGATTAAATGAATTAATGTGTAATATTTGTGTTATATGTGTGCTATCAACGAGAGTCTTAGTGCTTGGATTAGAGGTTATTTTTTTCGTGTTTTATGATTACGTTTTCTGTGGTCAATTACCATTCCAACTTTTTTCTTTCTTGAAGCATCCGTGTTCTTAAGAACTACCCAAATCGGCCTATTGAAAGGCGAATTGGAATGTCGGATTATTTTATTTTCAAGCAATTTGTCAATTTCTACTTTAATATCCTTACGGTACACTTGGGGGTACCTATAATTTCTAGAATACACTGGTTTGTCATCAGTGGTTAACATTTTATGCTTTAGTATGTAGAACTTAGTCTATCGTTTTCTCTTTTTATTATTCAGGGCATTCCTTTAATAATTTTATTATTTTAAATTTTTCTTCGGAGTTCATATGCTCCGTTCTAATTAGCTCGGGTATTTTCCCTTATTTCTTCCGAAGCCACAGCTTTCGACCTTTCGGGGCAATTGGCCTCTAATGAGTCGGCATAGCTCGTAGGGGTGCTTATTTTGTCGATGTCCATAGGATCGGGGCAAATGGCCATTACCTGCTTGGATTCTTCTTGTCTTCGACATTTATATTTTTTCTTACCTTTTTAAAATATTTATTATTTACTTCTGGTGGCTCGAAAGAGAATCTCAATGGAATCGTGCCACCGTCATAAGAAAGAATTTTATTGTTAAGGTCTATTTTTACGCCTAGCTTCTGCATGGTTTTATATCTTAACAAAACTTGGTATTTATCTGAAAATGGGAAGAGATGAAATTTCGCAATATCTGGCTTTTTGAAAATGTTTGAAAGATCCAAATTGCAAGATTGTTCTCCGTTTTTCTTTCCTGTGGGAGTTGAAATTATAAAAGGGTCATTGTTTAGAATTATGTTTTCGGGTACAGCGTGAGGGGTAATATAATTTTCTGACGATCCAGTGTCGATTAACCATTTGAATCCGAACCGATCAACAAAATGTGGTAGGGACTGAGAGATGGAGTTTATTTGATATTCGGGGGGCTGCCTTTCGATTCTTTGCAGTTCTAAAAAATGGTCAAATTTTTTTGTCAATGTGTGGATGCTGTGTTCTAATCTGCCAATTCTGTCTCTCGAAATATAGTTTGTTTTTGCTTTTACGCAGTGTGTTAATTCGTACGGGGACCTCAACTCTGATATTCGAGGTTTTCCCACCGATCGCATAGAAACTGTGTTCTGAGAGTCGCGTTTAATGAATGGTCTTGGCCTATTAAAAGGGTGATTAGGATCGTTACAATTTTCTGGTTTTTTGAAGTGTTGACCATGATAATTATTGGAGTGGAATTCTGTTGTCAAACGTAGTGTTAATGTATTTGGATTGATTGTTGTTGTGGTGAAAATGTTTAGGACCATTAGAGAAAGCTTGTACGTTTGAGAGTAACAAAGAACATTTGTTATACATTGTGCTTCTTACATCATCCAAAGACTCGGGATTAAAAATCATAATATGGTTGCTTATGGCAGAGGGTAAACATTTGTATACTACTACTACTATACGTCTTTATTGTTTAATACAAAGTTTACAGATCGGCATTATATATTACAAAGCAAAAAAGACATTCCTCATGGTTTAAAACCGTCTGAGGGAGTCTAGCACATAAACTTATATAACTAAAATCTCTCTTATTNAAATGATTTATTTCATGTGACAGGAGTACATTTCTGGCAGGGCCAACTAACTTGCTCTTTGTTTTTATAAATAAAATATTATGATTATAATCTCTTTCTACTAAATTTTCAGCACAAAGGACACTGTAGGCTGTTTCAAGAATTTCACAAAAAAATGCTAATTCTGAAGGGTTTCCATCAAAGAAAGGGATATGATCATAATCCTCTTTTGCAATTTTATAGTTAATTTTCTGAGACATTTTAGTGGTTATAGGTGAAGGGAAGATAATTGCGAAAGATGAGGACTCGCTTCTACGCTGGTGTTCTTCTTCGCCAGGCTGTCTGTCTTACTTCTTGGTTCTTGCTCTTTTCTCCGTCTTGAGGCGATTTTTCACGTTGACCGCCCCTGGATGGGACAAATGATCGCAGCCGGAGATCTCTCGGTCTTGAATTTGTTCTTGAACCGCGATTTAAAGCAACGATATGCTCGCTAAAAATTCTCGTTGGGTCGGTTGGACGCAACTGCGGGACAAATGGTCACGACTTTTAGCTTCGCGGTCCCTGTTCCGGGCGCCAGTTAAATAACCGCTCTGCGGAAGAGAATTTTTAAAAAAGGAAGTTTTATTGTAAAATATTACAATAGTGGAACCGACACTATGACGGACAGAACGCAACAGTAAGAGTGAGCCCCTTCGTAGCAGATACAAGGGGTTTTATACATATTTGTTTAATTAGTTTAATTGGTCTAAGGGCTGATGTGTTTGGTTGCAATGATAGAAGGGATAAGAAGGGCGCTTTATCGTCTCTGGCCCCTAGGCTAATTGGGTCTTGGATATCTGGCTGGCTGATTATCTGTCACCTCTGACCCTCTCGACTTATCTGAAATGCTGGTTGTCTACATGAAGTGTAGGTCGTTTCTATAACTTCGATGACGATGGAAGAAATAACATCTAGCTTACAGTGGAGGAAGAGAATCCGTACTGTGTGCTGAATGCTAGGCAGAAAGACCGAACCCGCCGGGACGTCTCCCTACTAACGGTATTGTCCAATCCTAGTTCTTCTGCTCTGGAAGAGTAAATACTCGATCTCCTGGATTGAATGAAATTTCGTTCGGCCAAAATCGAAATTTCATGCATGTCTCCCCAATCCGACTTCTGCCACCAAAATTTGCGTTGGTGTGATAACCAACGTCAGGATTATCGGGTGGAGACTGACGTAGAAGTAGACTTACGCGGGCAGAGGAAAAATTAACTTCTGTATTAAAAAATTAATAACTTCAAGATGTAGGGCTTACGGAAAACAGACTCGTCAAATATTACAATCAGTCCTATTATATACCCTGGTGGGAGCTCTAGGAAGGATTTAACAATGGTGGGAGTGAAGAGTGTTGGTAAAGTCTTAAGTCGGTACAAGGGGGAAAGATTTTTTTCATATGGTTTGTACGTAATAACAAAGTTATTTCATTAATTAATTATTCAAGATTATAGGGACAATTGGTCGCGTTATTTTTGGGTTCGAGGATTGTTCTAATTCTTCCACTTCCATGGGCTCGGGACTTAAGGTCATGAGTTCATTGGAATGAATTACGCATAGACATACATTATTATTGATATTAACAATCCCTTCTTCAATGTTATATTTATATAGTTTTTGATCGATCTCTATCTACAAGCCAATTACCGTTTTTCCAATCGACAAAATCCGGTAATGATTATTAATCGTTTTTAGTTCGAACTGGCTGGGTGGTCGTTCGGTGATTTGGGGTTTGTCTCTAAAAAATGATCGGTTAGATTGTTGACCGCTTTTGTTAGTGAATCAGTTTGTTCTTTCATATGTCGCATTTCATTGTGACGGAATTTACCTTAATTATCTAAATGAGTTAATTATGCGAATTGTTTTGAAAATTCTTAAAATTCTGTCCTGAGGATACAGTTCTCATTGAGACTGTATTTTGGGAATCCCTTTTTCGAATAGGCAATTGGGGTTTGAAAGGTTGATGCTGAAATGGTCTGTTGTAATTGGTTCGTCTGGAACATTGGGTTTTCGTTATGTGGTATTTTACAGGGTGGTAATGGTGTCAAAGGTTTTTTGAAATATATTTTATTAAAGGCATCTAATGTTGTAGTGTATTTGAGTTGTTGTAAAATGATGCTTCAATCATTTATTAATTTAGTTCGTGCATCATCTAAGTCTGTATTTGTAATAATTGTAAATGTGCACTTAATGAAGGATGTACACCGTGTACTAGCGTTCTGATTATTGTTGCATTTAATTGAAATGTTAAGTGAATCAAGAATTCTCCTGACATTCGATCTAATCGATAACGTGTGATTACTGTAGTTCTTTTTTCATCTAATCTGTTTAAAAATTCTATAGGGTGTTCTCTTGGGGTATGATCTCATGAATGTTAATTCTTCTGTTAGTTCCGGGATGGTTCGATTATCAGCCAAATTTTTCTTTAATGCTTTAATTAGTTCAATGACTGTTGAACAATTATTGTTAAAAGCTACGATTTCAGTAGGTACTTCTACACATGGCTGAATTGAAGAGGAGCCAGTGATTGCTTTCTCTTTCAATAATTGAGGGGTCAGATGCAAAAGGGTGTGACAAAATG
Source organism: Cimex lectularius (assembly GCF_000648675.2). Lineage (NCBI taxonomy): Eukaryota > Metazoa > Arthropoda > Insecta > Hemiptera > Cimicidae > Cimex > Cimex lectularius. Next base: position 7,714 of record NW_019392982.1, on the reverse strand, counting down.
CTGATTTTGAGAAGACGCTGTTCAAAGTCCAGTTCATTTTGAAAATTCTACAGTAAGTAAAAATTAATGTTTTCTCAATCATCATTATTAGAGTGTTTTTCTCTAACTCATATCAAAAGAAGAAATTGTTTGATAACCATCACTGGGGTGCCCAGCACGTACAAGTCAGAAGTACATCACTTTTGCGACTAAAAGATTTTCGGTGATTATTTCCTAAAATTTAGGATTATTTATTAAAAAATGAAAATACCACTATCGCTACATCATAAAGTAGTGTTTTTATTAGAATGAACAAACTTGAACCAGAAGTAAGAAATTTTTGTTATTAAAATGGACCAAACTTTAACTAGATGCAAGAATGTTTTGTTTGTAATGGAAATAAAGAAGCAAAAAATCGTTATTGAAAGTAGGCATGAAGATGAATGTAATCAAAATAGCAATCATTCGTCAGATTCAAAATGTGTTGAGATGTCTGAGCAATCCTCATCATCGGGTTCTCGTGGAGGTCCAGGTCGAGCAGCTGGTGTACTGGCACCTATCTGGTTCCTATCATTTTGAGGAGCCTATTTCTTGGGCTCAGGTAGGCTGTGCTGTTATTGTAATCGACAACGATTTCAGAATAACATCCCTTTGAGGTTTTAGCAACGACCTCTACAGGAACACACTTAATGAGATGTATTATCTCACCTCTTGTTAATGCCGTATAACCTGGTTGGTCCCTTCTTATACGCATAGGCGAATTCGTCTTCAGATGTATATGCTAGTGCGAGTAAATTGGTTAGTATAGTTGTTTCAGAATTACATTTCTGCATCATTAAATTGTTATACATGCTATTCATTTTATTGCCGATATACCGCTCTACGTATACTATCTTCGTATTAATATAGGCGCACAAATCGGTATTTATCGGATTACTTGATTTAAAACTGAAAAAGTTTAAATTGTTCTTAATATAAACTATTAAGGAAGTTTTATTGTAAAAGATTACAACAGTGGAACCGACACTAATGACGGATAGAACGCAAGTCTAAGTATGTGATATACGTGGAGTCTTTAGATCTGTCATATTCTTTCATGTAGCAGTTATTTGCTTCACTGTATCTGTTTGACACTTGACAAATACCACCCCTTATGCCTTTTTCAATCATTAAAATCTGGTCGTACTCGGTTAAAAGAGCTAATTCTACGTTCGTATATTTTAACATCGCATCCCAACTGAGGCCTGGAAGAGTGAAATAATATGCTGGATCTAATTTATGAGTTTGAAGGGTTAAATTTCGAAAATTTTCAAAAATATCCGTCAGTAAGACTACATCAATTTTTAAGTAAATGTCACTATACTCTCCAATAGTTTGGCAATTAAAAGCTTTCCATATTTCTTTTGCATGTCTTTCCATATTTCTTTTGCATGTGTGTAATCTTCATCTGAAATATGTTTTAATATGATCGGCTATAGTATGGTATATCCCATCGAGTAGTGCAATGAATATATATCAACTTACGAATACGTGTGTATTCTTCAATCTCACGTAGTAGAATGACGATTGAGATATTTGTAACAGCTTGCATGACGATTACCCCCACCGAATATAGTTTTGCATGTCTTAGACATGTACGATTACGTTACTTGCAAGCGTCCTACAACTCAAATGACGTCACGTAAGAGATCTTTTAGCGTTTATATTCATGTGCAAAAATTTATCGTATTTTGTCAATATCGGTTTGTTGACAATGTTTATGTTCTATACTTTCGAACCCTCCTATACTAGGTAGGAAATCACTAAGAACCCAAATTAAATGACTTATAAGAAAAGAAAAACAATACAGCATCGGAAAAGTATAAAAAGGTTCATTGTTTGATTTTTATCTAGTTTGAAAGATGCGTTTAATAAAGCAACAAGTCAGTCTGGGATTAGAAGACGTAGAAGGCAAATCTAAGATAGGAACGATTTCAAAGCATGGTGTACTTTTTCCAGATAGCGTGCGATGTTTAATATGTGGACCATCAAATTGCGGGAAAACAAATTTAATGATCAATTTATTATACCATCCTAACGGTATAAAATTTCAGAACGTTTACATATTTAGTAAATCGTTGTACCAACCAAAGTACATACAAATGAATGAGGTTTTTTCGAATTTAAGTGAAATCCGTCTTCATCTGTTCGAAGATAACCAGGTGGTTCCATTTCCTCAAGATGTACTTCCAAATTCCGTTTTCATTTTCGACGATATAGCGTGTGACAAACAAGACCGCGTCAGATCGTACTTCTGCATGGGTCGCCATAACGGCATAGATTCATTTTACCTATGTCAAAGTTATACGAGAGTCCCGAAACATTTGATAAGGGATAATGTCAATTTTCTTATACTTTTCAAACAAGATTTATGTAATATGAGACGCATATACGAAGACCATGTAAATTCGGACATGTCATTCAAAAAATTTTCTGACATTTGTCGAAAGTGCTGGGACGATAATAATTTCGGATTTATTGTGATTAACAAAGATTCTTCCATAAAGAATGGCCGTTATCGGAAAGGTTTCGATACCTATATATTGTTTTGAAGTAGAGAAAAAAATTCATTTATTCTTCAACATTGGAAGAAACAACTTCACCTTGTTTAACAAGTGAAATCGAAAAAATAAGGAATAATATTAGACAAAAATATAAGGCACTAAAGCGATTAAAGGAGGAAAATGATGAATACCGTAAAGTTAAATATAAAACCTATTGTTAATGCTATAAAAGAAACCCGTACCCCTCCGCCTCAAGAACATAATCGAGAGATAGAGGAAGAAGCGTCACTTAGACAAAAACGATTATTTCTAGAGACTCTGCCCAAAGGTAGCAAAAACGTATTGGACATATTCAGATCACAGTCAGGCCATGATCTAAGTTTTTCTTGTAACGACGATGAACAGCGTAAAGAAAATATCGAATCGTCCAAACTCAATGAAAGTATTGATAACGAAGAAACGTGTAATTCATCTATGAAATTTTCTCGTCCTGAACTGTTTGAATACACTCCTTCCAAACCTTTGCTTGAACAATTGAGTGAGGAAGTCAAAACCCCGGATGGGATAAAAATGACGTTTGATTTTTTGGGAAAGTCGGTGAGACACCGTCGAAATATGTTATGAAATTTTTAAATAATGATTTAACAGGATTGGATGAGACTTACGGTATACGTTTTGATGGAACGCGATTTACATTTGGTGACAGTGTGGTAACTATGGGCGATAATGAATTAGAGATTGGAGAAGAACGTTATATGGCCACACCAGGTTTAATGGAATTGTTGTTCATGAAAAGCCCAAATATGTCCCTTGTCGATTCCGAGGATAAAAAACAGTATAAAAATATATTAACGCATACGAACGCTCATAGAAAACGTTATAGTAGCAGTGGCGAGATAAATGTCATTAAATCACATCCAAAGTGGGCTGTGATCTCATCTCTTTTCAAATATGAACCTAGGAAACAAAAACTATACCCCTATAACAAAGCTAAACGCGGCTTTGGAGCAATTGATTTGAATCACCTCATAGAAAGATTAAAAGTATTACTGCCTTCTCGAGAGCAAAATAGTAAATCCGAAATAGAATTCTTTGAATCTAAACTTCGAAATGCAGGTGTCACAATTATCTAGTAATTGTTTTTAAGGAAGGGATGGGCCCACCCTAGACTTTGTCTAGGTCCCAGAGGAAATCCCTCGATCGGTCTGACTATAATTTTGAAATTTGCCAGATACCTTTTTTTTATTGATTTTACTTTTAATAACAAAGTATTACTACTATTATTTTAATAAAATGTAACAGTATTATTTTAATAAAAAATAAAAGGACATGAAATTATTTTATGGTTAGAATTATTTTTAAACAATTTATTATTAGTAAGCAACAAGCTTGAAATGAGATAAATGAAGCATAAACAAACTATAATAATGACAATTGTTGAAACAAAATATATTCCTTATATTAATTATAAATGATATTAATGATATTTAAATAAAAATGAAATTAAACCTTTTCTTTGAATTTTGGAAATAAATTTTTTAACAAAGTAATAATTATAAACAGCCTAGATTAAGGAAAGGGACTTACCCTCGGAGTCTGGAACGTTTTACTTTTTTTAAAATTACTATTTCACATGCAACAAGGATGGCAGCGTCTTAACCAGTGAGCAGATCACCTCTATCTGTCCCACCATGTTTTTATTCACGGCCTATACTCGGCCCCTCCTTTTCTTAGGCTTTATCGCCCCGCGTTTACATCTCCAATCGAAACTGCAGCGTGGCAATTTCCAATTGTGACGGCCCGTAAGATGGGATCGTTACACAGGTATAATAGTATAAAAACCCAGTGTTCAATGGATATGGACCATTTCGTCACAGTTTTTCTATCATGTCTGAGGTAAAACGCCAAATAGTTGATGAACTGCATCGTCCAGCAAGAAAAAATTTCAAAAGACGTAAAGTAATAATTAAGGGAATTGGCGATTTGTGGCAGGCAGACTTGATTGAGATGATACCGTATTGTAAAGAAAATAAAGGTGTCAGATATATTCTAGTGGTAATAGATTGTTTTTCAAAATATATATGGGCACGTGAATTGAAAAGTAAGAAAGGGTGTTAAATAGCAGAAGCGTTTAGGAAAATATTGGAAAATTCCAATCGGCTTGTACCAAGAAATTTGCAAACTGATCAGGGTAAAGAGTTTTACAATAAAGAGACAAGCACTATGTTTAGGAAATACGGTATAAATCACTATTCCACCTACAGTAATGTGAAAGCATCTATAGTTGAACGGGCTATTAGAACCTTAAAAACGATGATGTGGAAAGAATTTAGCCTCCGCGGGTCTTACAAATGGTTATCACTGTTGCAATCTATACTCAATGAATACAACCATAAAAAACACCGTACCATCGGGATGGCACCAGCCAACCGGGAATTATTGAAAACAATTTATTAGAAAATATTTTCACATCAAAAAATATAGTTAAAAAATTACCAAAATTCAAAACTGGTGATTTTGTCAGGATATCGAAATAAAAAGCACAATTTACTAAAGGTTATACTCCCTCGTGGTCTTCCGAAATTTTCAAAATATGTAAAGTTAAAAAACCAAATCCTGTAACATATATATTGACAGATTCAAAGGGACAAGAAATAGCTGGAGGGTTTTACCAAGAAGAATTACAACTAGTTAAATATCCTGACTCTTATTTGATAGAAAAGGTTTTAAAGAAAAATAAAGGGAAAGCCCTAGTAAAGTGGTTAGGATATTTAAATTTAAAATTTACATATATAAAATGAGCTAGTTTTCACTGTCAGGTCAGTGTGCGAGGAGAAAACGATAAGTGGAGAACATGGTCCGGCAACAAAAGTCAAAACGAATTATTCGCCCACCTAAGAAAATCGGCGGTGGTAAATTGTGTCGTTTGTCGAAAAAAGCAAAGCAAGTATTGTCTACTTTTCCGCGATGTAGTTTGACAAATTTTGATATTTCTAGGATAGCACCTTTGCGAAAGATTCCAGATTTCAGAGGTGTATTTATGAGGGATACCCTCCCTAAAAAACCACACACAAACGAATGTGCGGTAGTTAATTTGGATAAAATTTCCGGCTCTGGGACTCATTGGATATGCTATAGGAAAATAGGGAAATTAGCAAGGTATTTTGATAGCAGTGGTAATGGGAAACCTCCACCTCAGCTCGTGAAATATCTGAAAAATATCCGTATAACTACAAACAAAAAAATTTATCAGACTCCCAATACTAATCTCTGCGGCCATCTTCGTTTGCTCTTTTTGTTAGGCCTTATAAAATAATCGATATCTAAAAGATAATTTCAGTATCTTCTCCGGTAGCTATGGGTGTAGACTTCACAAAAGTATATAAAAAAGGGATCTATAAACGGAAAGGGTTCAGTCTTTCAGGGGGAATTAAAGAGAAACCACCTATCATTTCAAAAGAAAATATTGCGTTTTTGAAATCAGCAGGATATCATATTTTACCAAGATGTCAATGGAAATATTAAATTTGGAAGAACGTCTTAGTTTCGATGAAATTGTAGAATGTGTAGAACTACATTCCCATTATCCTTATGCATCGACGAAATTACAACTGGCGATGAGATTAGAATCACTGTTCAACACCAAGATATTTACACCTTACCATGTGAGAGTTTTATCTACTTAGAGGGCAAATTTTTAAAAGAAGACGGATCAGGTTTACCAATGAACAGTAAACTAACCCAGAACGCTTTTGCGTTTTTGTTCGATGAAATCAGGTATGAAGTCTGCGGAACAGAAATTGATAGAACTAAAAGTCCCGGGATTGCCAGTACTTTAAAGGGATTGTGTTCTATAAAACGTGGGGGTGTTAATGAGAATGCTGGATGGATAGCGGCAGAATCTAAACATCTTACTCTAAATTCATGTGAAGGACATTTCAATGTTTGCATACCTTTAAGATTGCTACTCGGGTTTGCAGAAGATTACCAAAAAGTTATTATCAACGTAAAACAAGAACTTATATTGATACGATCAAGAAGGGATGAAAATTCGTTCATTTCTACAGACCAGTCGGAAAAAGCGAAAGTAGAATTGACAAATCTATCGTGGAGAATACCTTATCTCTATTTAAATGAATATCAAAAACTCGTGATGTTGAAACATCTGAAAAGGGAAAAAGTTGTATCGGTACCGTTTAGAAGCTGGGAATTGTACGATTACCCGCTTCTTCCTACTACTCAGAGACAATTGTGGGCTGTTAAGACTTCAACGCAAACGAAAAAAACCCCATTTTGTACTTTCGGCTTTTCAAATATCGAGAAAAAATAATTCATTGGTGGATGCGAGTAAATTCGATCATTGCAATTTGACTAATGTAAAACTTTTTTTAAACTCGAAATCTTACCCGTACGACGACTTAAACGTAAATTTTTCCACTAACCTGTACGGAATGTTATATTATATGTATACAAATTTTCAAAATAATTTCTATTCAGATCTTAATCCATCCCCTTTACTTTCATTATCCCAGTTCAGAGATGACGCTTCCATAATTGTAATTGACTGTGCTAAACAGTCCGAATCCATAAAAACGGGCCCAGTACATGTGAGACTCGAGACTCCCCCCAGAAACAACTGCATATTGTCTAATAATACATGATAGAATAATAGAATACAACCCACTGTCCAACCTCGTTCATAAAATGGTATAAATTAAAAAAATTTGAACCTTTCAATCTATTCATCATGATGACTTCGAACAGAGCACGTGTCGTAGAAATTCAATGCTTTGTAGACAATAAGAATGCATATATAGTGAAAGAATTGTCGATAGTGGATCTCGATTGCGAGTCAAGTCAACATTGGATTTTCAAACCTCCGGAAGAATGCGTACTGAATATTACAAGTCTCAGGATAAATAATTGGTTGTATCGGTATTTCCACAATATAAAATGGGAAGACGGCGATGTAGACTACAACGAAATAAATCATATTCTGCACTGTAATCTTGGTAAATATAATAAAATATTTGTCAAAGGTTTGCAAAAGAAGTTTCTTTCAGTTTTTACTGATTATGTTATCGATCTCGAAGATTTCGGTTGTCCTCAAATTAAAATTTTGACATCAGTGGAAAAAGGTCCACGGTGTTTACTACATACTTCTGCAATTAAGATGTGTACTCATTTTCGGG